>NW_028317936.1:2110000-2410000 GCF_062004578.1 Staurois parvus | reverse complement strand
ATGTCCGCCTCTACCACCTCTTTTTCCGCCGTGTCCTCAGCCGCCACCCCCGTGCCAAGTCCCATTACCCGACCGGCATATCACATGTGCAGGGCGCAACGGTGTCACGCTGTGCTGCACCTGGTATGCCTTGGCGAACGTAGTCACACAGGGGAGGAACTGCTGAGTGTAATGAACAGAGAAATCGACAGATGGCTGTCTCCGCGCAAACTAAAAATCGGAACCATGTTGACTGACAACGGAAAGAACATGGTGTCTGCTCTGCGTCAAGGAAGGTTGTGCCATGCGCCATGCATGGCTCACGTGTTCAATCTGGTTGTCAAGCGGTTCCTAAAATCCACCATCCCACTGCAAGACATCCTTAAAATGTCACGTAAACTGTGCATGCATTTCAGCCATTCCTACACCGCAAAGAACACCCTCATTGAGCTGCAGCGGCAGAACGGAATTCCACAGCATCGCCTGATCTGCGACGTTGCAACAAGGTGGAATTCAACCCTACACATGTTAGACCGCCTTTACGAGCAGCGAAAGGCCATCACCGATTTCCTGATGTTACAAGCGGATAAAGGTACTCCCCTGTGTAACTTAGATGTCAGCCATTGGCAGCTCATGCGTGACACCTGCCGCTTGCTCAGGCCCTTTGAGGAGGCCACGCTATTCGTGAGTCGGCAGGACTATGGGATGAACGACGTCATTCCTCTGTTGCACGTCCTGGAACAAATGCTGTTAACAATGGCTGGTCAGGGTGCGGTAGACGTGGCGCACAGATCTCAACGCCACATGACCCCTGTGGGGGCAGGACAGGAAGAAGAGGAGGAGGTAGAGGAGGACATTTGTGCTCAGGAATTATTGAGTGAAATGGGTGGTTTTTCCACTCAGCGGACAGGAGTGGAGGAGCAGGAGCATCTGGTAGAGGAGGAGGAGGAGGAGACAGAGGACCCAGACGCACCGTGGCAGTATGCTGTGGAGATGGAGGCAGGGAGTCCCTCGCATTCCTTGGCACAAATGGCCCATAGCATGCTCGGTTGCTTGCGTAGCGACAGCCGAATAATAACCATCAGACAGAGGGATGACTTTTGGCTGTCCACCTTGTTGGACCCTCGCTACCGGTCCAAAATGGTGGCCTTTTTCACACCTGCTGAGAGGGAGGCCAAAATTACGTACTATAAAAACCACCTATGTAGTCAGTTGGTCTCTGCCTTTGTGCGCCAACGTCCATCCTCAGACACTGTGGGCCCTGTGCGCTCGCGTTCCGCTGGCATGGCAGCAGGGGAGGGGTGGGGTGGTAGGAGCAGTGGCAGCTCCACCAGCAGTGGCTGCCTCAGTCTGCAGTCGATGATGAGTAGCTTTCTTCACCAGCGCAGTGAGGAAACTACTAACCAGCCGCAGCAGCAGCAGCAGCATCAGGTGGACCTGGAGCAGGAGCTCAAACAACAGGCTTGGGCCTACTTGGACAGCACCCTGCCAACCGAGGTAGACAATCCCCTTGACTACTGGGCAACGAAACTTGACCTTTGGCCCCAACTAGCTGAATTTGCCCTTGAAAGGCTGTCATGCCCGGCCAGTAGCGTGGCATCGGAGCGCGTGTTTAGTGCGGCAGGAGGTATTGTAACTCCGCGGAGGACACGACTGTCCACCCAAAGTGTGGAGAGACTCACGTTTGTGAAAATGAATCAGGCGTGGATTAGTCTGGATTTCAAACCACCAGTTCCTGACACAACTGACTAAATCCGCCATGAATCATGCCTCAAACATGTGCCACTTTCAGGTCTCCTCACACTGCTGGTGTGTTTAATTTTTTGACATAGGGTGCTGGCAGATTACGGGCCTCCTATAGCTGCTGCCAGGCCCCTAATCTGCCATGGGCCCCTATATACCGCCTCCTCATGCTGCTGCCAAGTCTAGAGTCTCTCATGGGTCCCTGTACGGCCTCCCATTGCTGCTGTCTCCATCGCCACACTCTGCTGCCATGTGCCACTTTCAGGTCTCTTCACACTGCTGGTGTGTTAAATTTTTTGACATAGGGTGCAGGCAGATTACGGGCCTCACATAGCTGCTGCCAGGCCCCTAATCTGCCATGGGCCCCTATATACCGCCTCCTCATGCTGCTGCCAAGTCTAGAGTCTCTCATGGGTCCCTGTACGGCCTCCCATTGCTGCTGTCTCCATCGCCACACTCTGCTGCCATGTGCCACTTTCAGGTCTCTTCACACTGCTGGTGTGTTAAATTTTTTGACATAGGGTGCAGGCAGATTACGGGCCTCACATAGCTGCTGCCAGGCCCCTAATCTGCCATGGGCCCCTATATACCGCCTCCTCATGCTGCTGCCAAGTCTAGAGTCTCTCATGGGTCCCTGTACGGCCTCCCATTGCTGCTGTCTCCATCGCCACACTCTGCTGCCATGTGCCACTTTCAGGTCTCTTCACACTGCTGGTGTGTTAAATTTTTTGACATAGGGTGCAGGCAGATTACGGGCCTCACATAGCTGCTGCCAGGCCCCTAATCTGCCATGGGCCCCTATATACCGCCTCCTCATGCTGCTGCCAAGTCTAGAGTCTCTCATGGGTCCCTGTACGGCCTCCCATTGCTGCTGTCTCCATCGCCACACTCTGCTGCCATGTGCCACTTTCAGGTCTCTTCACACTGCTGGTGTGTTAAATTTTTTGACATAGGGTGCAGGCAGATTACGGGCCTCACATAGCTGCTGCCAGGCCCCTAATCTGCCATGGGCCCCTATATACCGCCTCCTCATGCTGCTGCCAAGTCTAGAGTCTGTCATGGGTCCCTGTACGGCCTCCCATTGCTGCTGTCTCCATCGCCACACTCTGCTGCCATGTGCCACTTTCAGGTCTCTTCACACTGCTGGTGTGTTAAATTTTTTGACATAGGGTGCAGGCAGATTACGGGCCTCACATAGCTGCTGCCAGGCCCCTAATCTGCCATGGGCCCCTATATACCGCCTCCTCATGCTGCTGCCAAGTCTAGAGTCTCTCATGGGTCCCTGTACGGCCTCCCATTGCTGCTGTCTCCATCGCCACACTCTGCTGCCATGTGCCACTTTCAGGTCTCTTCACACTGCTGGTGTGTTAAATTTTTTGACATAGGGTGCAGGCAGATTACGGGCCTCACATAGCTGCTGCCAGGCCCCTAATCTGCCATGGGCCCCTATATACCGCCTCCTCATGCTGCTGCCAAGTCCAGAGTCTGTCATGGGTCCCTGTAAGGCCTCCCATTGCTGCTGTCTCCATCGCCACACTCTGCTGCCATGTGCCACTTTCAGGTCTCTTCACACTGCTGGTGTGTTTAATTTTTTGACATAGGGTGCAGGCAGATTACGGGCCTCACATAGCTGCTGCCAGGCCCCTAATCTGCCATGGGCCCCTATATACCGCCTCCTCATGCTGCTGCCAAGTCTAGAGTCTGTCATGGGTCCCTGTACGGCCTCCCATTGCTGCTGTCTCCATCGCCACACTCTGCTGCCATGTGCCACTTTCAGGTCTCTTCACACTGCTGGTGTGTTAAATTTTTTGACATAGGGTGCAGGCAGATTACGGGCCTCACATAGCTGCTGCCAGGCCCCTAATCTGCCATGGGCCCCTATATACCGCCTCCTCATGCTGCTGCCAAGTCTAGAGTCTCTCATGGGTCCCTGTACGGCCTCCCATTGCTGCTGTCTCCATCGCCACACTCTGCTGCCATGTGCCACTTTCAGGTCTCTTCACACTGCTGGTGTGTTAAATTTTTTGACATAGGGTGCAGGCAGATTACGGGCCTCACATAGCTGCTGCCAGGCCCCTAATCTGCCATGGGCCCCTATATACCGCCTCCTCATGCTGCTGCCAAGTCTAGAGTCTCTCATGGGTCCCTGTACGGCCTCCCATTGCTGCTGTCTCCATCGCCACACTCTGCTGCCATGTGCCACTTTCAGGTCTCTTCACACTGCTGGTGTGTTAAATTTTTTGACATAGGGTGCAGGCAGATTACGGGCCTCACATAGCTGCTGCCAGGCCCCTAATCTGCCATGGGCCCCTATATACCGCCTCCTCATGCTGCTGCCAAGTCCAGAGTCTGTCATGGGTCCCTGTAAGGCCTCCCATTGCTGCTGTCTCCATCGCCACACTCTGCTGCCATGTGCCACTTTCAGGTCTCTTCACACTGCTGGTGTGTTTAATTTTTTGACATAGGGTGCAGGCAGATTACGGGCCTCACATAGCTGCTGCCAGGCCCCTAATCTGCCATGGGCCCCTATATACCGCCTCCTCATGCTGCTGCCAAGTCCAGAGTCTGTCATGGGTCCCTGTACGGCCTCCCATTGCTGCTGTCTCCATCGCCACACTCTGCTGCCATGTGCCACTTTCAGGTCTCTTCACACTGCTGGTGTGTTTAATTTTTTGACATAGGGTGCAGGCAGATTACGGGCCTCACATAGCTGCTGCCAGGCCCCTAATCTGCCATGGGCCCCTATATACCGCCTCCTCATGCTGCTGCCAAGTCCAGAGTCTGTCATGGGTCCCTGTACGGCCTCCCATTGCTGCTGTCTCCATCGCCACACTCTGCTGCCATGTGCCACTTTCAGGTCTCTTCACACTGCTGGTGTGTTAAATTTTTTGACATAGGGTGCAGGCAGATTACGGGCCTCACATAGCTGCTGCCAGGCCCCTAATCTGCCATGGGCCCCTATATACCGCCTCCTCATGCTGCTGCCAAGTCTAGAGTCTGTCATGGGTCCCTGTACGGCCTCCCATTGCTGCTGTCTCCATCGCCACACTCTGCTGCCATGTGCCACTTTCAGGTCTCTTCACACTGCTGGTGTGTTAAATTTTTTGACATAGGGTGCAGGCAGATTACGGGCCTCACATAGCTGCTGCCAGGCCCCTAATCTGCCATGGGCCCCTATATACCGCCTCCTCATGCTGCTGCCAAGTCCAGAGTCTGTCATGGGTCCCTGTACGGCCTCCCATTGCTGCTGTCTCCATCGCCACACTCTGCTGCCATGTGCCACTTTCAGGTCTCTTCACACTGCTGGTGTGTTAAATTTTTTGACATAGGGTGCAGGCAGATTACGGGCCTCACATAGCTGCTGCCAGGCCCCTAATCTGCCATGGGCCCCTATATACCGCCTCCTCATGCTGCTGCCAAGTCTAGAGTCTGTCATGGGTCCCTGTACGGCCTCCCATTGCTGCTGTCTCCATCGCCACACTCTGCTGCCATGTGCCACTTTCAGGTCTCTTCACACTGCTGGTGTGTTAAATTTTTTGACATAGGGTGCAGGCAGATTACGGGCCTCACATAGCTGCTGCCAGGCCCCTAATCTGCCATGGGCCCCTATATACCGCCTCCTCATGCTGCTGCCAAGTCTAGAGTCTCTCATGGGTCCCTGTACGGCCTCCCATTGCTGCTGTCTCCATCGCCACACTCTGCTGCCATGTGCCACTTTCAGGTCTCTTCACACTGCTGGTGTGTTAAATTTTTTGACATAGGGTGCAGGCAGATTACGGGCCTCACATAGCTGCTGCCAGGCCCCTAATCTGCCATGGGCCCCTATATACCGCCTCCTCATGCTGCTGCCAAGTCTAGAGTCTCTCATGGGTCCCTGTACGGCCTCCCATTGCTGCTGTCTCCATCGCCACACTCTGCTGCCATGTGCCACTTTCAGGTCTCTTCACACTGCTGGTGTGTTAAATTTTTTGACATAGGGTGCAGGCAGATTACGGGCCTCACATAGCTGCTGCCAGGCCCCTAATCTGCCATGGGCCCCTATATACCGCCTCCTCATGCTGCTGCCAAGTCTAGAGTCTCTCATGGGTCCCTGTACGGCCTCCCATTGCTGCTGTCTCCATCGCCACACTCTGCTGCCATGTGCCACTTTCAGGTCTCTTCACACTGCTGGTGTGTTAAATTTTTTGACATAGGGTGCAGGCAGATTACGGGCCTCACATAGCTGCTGCCAGGCCCCTAATCTGCCATGGGCCCCTATATACCGCCTCCTCATGCTGCTGCCAAGTCTAGAGTCTCTCATGGGTCCCTGTACGGCCTCCCATTGCTGCTGTCTCCATCGCCACACTCTGCTGCCATGTGCCACTTTCAGGTCTCTTCACACTGCTGGTGTGTTAAATTTTTTGACATAGGGTGCAGGCAGATTACGGGCCTCACATAGCTGCTGCCAGGCCCCTAATCTGCCATGGGCCCCTATATACCGCCTCCTCATGCTGCTGCCAAGTCTAGAGTCTCTCATGGGTCCCTGTACGGCCTCCCATTGCTGCTGTCTCCATCGCCACACTCTGCTGCCATGTGCCACTTTCAGGTCTCTTCACACTGCTGGTGTGTTAAATTTTTTGACATAGGGTGCAGGCAGATTACGGGCCTCACATAGCTGCTGCCAGGCCCCTAATCTGCCATGGGCCCCTATATACCGCCTCCTCATGCTGCTGCCAAGTCCAGAGTCTGTCATGGGTCCCTGTAAGGCCTCCCATTGCTGCTGTCTCCATCGCCACACTCTGCTGCCATGTGCCACTTTCAGGTCTCTTCACACTGCTGGTGTGTTTAATTTTTTGACATAGGGTGCAGGCAGATTACGGGCCTCACATAGCTGCTGCCAGGCCCCTAATCTGCCATGGGCCCCTATATACCGCCTCCTCATGCTGCTGCCAAGTCTAGAGTCTGTCATGGGTCCCTGTACGGCCTCCCATTGCTGCTGTCTCCATCGCCCTACTCTGCTGCCATGTGCCACTTTCAGGTCTCTTCACACTGCTGGTGTGTTAAATTTTTTGACATAGGGTGCAGGCAGATTACGGGCCTCACATAGCTGCTGCCAGGCCCCTAATCTGCCATGGGCCCCTATATACCGCCTCCTCATGCTGCTGCCAAGTCTAGAGTCTCTCATGGGTCCCTGTACGGCCTCCCATTGCTGCTGTCTCCATCGCCACACTCTGCTGCCATGTGCCACTTTCAGGTCTCTTCACACTGCTGGTGTGTTAAATTTTTTGACATAGGGTGCAGGCAGATTACGGGCCTCACATAGCTGCTGCCAGGCCCCTAATCTGCCATGGGCCCCTATATACCGCCTCCTCATGCTGCTGCCAAGTCCAGAGTCTGTCATGGGTCCCTGTAAGGCCTCCCATTGCTGCTGTCTCCATCGCCACACTCTGCTGCCATGTGCCACTTTCAGGTCTCTTCACACTGCTGGTGTGTTTAATTTTTTGACATAGGGTGCAGGCAGATTACGGGCCTCACATAGCTGCTGCCAGGCCCCTAATCTGCCATGGGCCCCTATATACCGCCTCCTCATGCTGCTGCCAAGTCCAGAGTCTGTCATGGGTCCCTGTACGGCCTCCCATTGCTGCTGTCTCCATCGCCACACTCTGCTGCCATGTGCCACTTTCAGGTCTCTTCACACTGCTGGTGTGTTAAATTTTTTGACATAGGGTGCAGGCAGATTACGGGCCTCACATAGCTGCTGCCAGGCCCCTAATCTGCCATGGGCCCCTATATACCGCCTCCTCATGCTGCTGCCAAGTCCAGAGTCTGTCATGGGTCCCTGTACGGCCTCCCATTGCTGCTGTCTCCATCGCCACACTCTGCTGCCATGTGCCACTTTCAGGTCTCTTCACACTGCTGGTGTGTTAAATTTTTTGACATAGGGTGCAGGCAGATTACGGGCCTCACATAGCTGCTGCCAGGCCCCTAATCTGCCATGGGCCCCTATAAACCGCCTCCTCATGCTGCTGCCAAGTCTAGAGTCTCTCATGGGTCCCTGTACGGCCTCCCATTGCTGCTGTCTCCATCGCCACACTCTGCTGCCATGTGCCACTTTCAGGTCTCTTCACACTGCTGGTGTGTTAAATTTTTTGACATAGGGTGCAGGCAGATTACGGGCCTCACATAGCTGCTGCCAGACATGTAATCTGCCATGGGCCCCCGTACCGACTCCTCATGCTGTGACGTTGCAACAAGGTGTAATTCAACCCTACATATGTTAGACCGCCTTTACGAACAGCTAAAGGCCATCACAGATTTCCTGATGTTAAAAGCGGATAAAGGTACTCCCTGTGTAACTTAGATGTCAGCCATTGTCAGCTCATGTGTGACACCTGCGCTTGCTCAGGCCCTTTGAGGAGGCCACGCTATTCGTGAGTCGGCAGGACTATGGGATGAATGAGGTCAAATCGGCCATGGGCCCCCGTACCGCCTGTTCACGCTGATGCTGGTCCCACAGTGTGACCTGGGTCCCTGTACGGCCTCCCATTGCTTCCACTCTGCCATGTGCCACTTTGAAATCTCCTCACACTCCTGCGGTTGTCCATTTTGTCATAGGTTGCTGGCAGATTACAGGCCTTCCATAGGTGCCACCAAGCCCCATATCGGCCATGGGCCCCCGTACCGCCTGGTCACGCTGCTGCTGGGCCCATAGTGTGACCTGGGTCCCTGTACCGCCTCCCATTGCTCCCACTCTGCCATGTGCCACTTTCAGGTCTCCTCACGCTCCTGCTGGTTTCCATTTTGTCATAGGTTGCTGTATGGCCTCCCATTGCTGCTGCCTCCACCGCCACACTGTGGCTCCAAACACTGGTTTTGGCCCCGTGACTGGCCAAAGGAGTGAAGTGTGCAGTGATTCTAAGATCGACGGCACTCATCTGCATGTCATACTGACAGACAGTATTATTTCTCTTCCCCAGCAGACTCCAAGGGCATTTAAATTAAAGGTACAGTGTTCTGCACTAATATTAAGTCTCTCTGAAGCCTAGAAACACCCTTTTTTAAGTTAAATTCACAGCGAATTTATTCGACTCGAATCGAATATTGTCCACGAATTCGCCGAATCAGTCGAATCGAATTTTTCATTTCTTCGCTCATCTCTAATCCTAATGTATGTTTTTATAGTTCGGTCATACTTCTGTAAATCCTAATTGAAGGTCCTGAGGAAGCACACAGATGCGAAACGCGTTGACCTCTTCTGGATCACTGGGACTGAAGAGTGATCTGTGCTGGAGAGATGGTCTGTAAAATTCAGCGATGACCGAAGACTGTCTTGAATGATGTTTGTTAGTTCCCTAGTACCAGTAAAGTCCGCCATTTATCTTTTGATCTTTATTATTATTATACAGTATTTATATAGCGCCAAAAAGTTTTCTCAGCGCTGTACATTAGCGAGGGGGACAGAGCATGAGACAATATAGTAACAATACAATACAAGAGGAGTTCGAGGGCCCTGCTCCTTGGAGCTTACAATCTAGGAGGGAGGGGATAGTGGTACAGGAGGAAATAGCTGTGGGGGGGATGGAGTGATATGAAGAGTGGAGGAGATTGGCTGTTAGGTGAGGGCGGGGTAGGCTTCCCTGAAGAGATGGGTTTTCAGGGTGCGCTTAAAGGTGAGGAGGGTAGATGACAGTCTGATGGATTGGAGTAGTGAGTTCCAGAGGATGGGGGAAGACCTGGAGAAGTCCTGGAGTCGGGCATGGGAGGAGGAGACCAGGGAACTGGAGAGTAGGAGGTCTTGTGATGAGCGAAGGGTACGTGTTGGGT
The DNA here is from genome assembly GCF_062004578.1 of Staurois parvus. Classification (NCBI taxonomy): domain Eukaryota; kingdom Metazoa; phylum Chordata; class Amphibia; order Anura; family Ranidae; genus Staurois; species Staurois parvus. The sequence continues at coordinate 2,400,475 of NW_028317936.1, read as the reverse complement.
GGTATTTGGATCTTTATATGAACTTTGGGATGTTGGTACAAGAAGAGCCGGCGATACTTTATTTTAGATGTTATAAAACATATCCAATACAAAAATGTAAAAAATCTAATGTTTGGCAAAAATGTGTTCTGCCACACAGGGCTATTTTCCAGCAGGAATGCAGGGGGAAACGGGGGGAACGCGGAGTGTCGTAGTTCCGGTATCTCCACCACTAAATATATGTAGCGGTGAGGGGTGCTGAGGTGGGCTGGAGGGTCTATGGATGCTGGCTGCTGGATGATCTATTGTTGCTGGGGGGTCAGTTGTTGCTGGGAGCAATCTACTGTTGAGGGAGGGGTCTATTGTTGCTGTCTGCTCGGAGATCTATTGTTGCTGGCTGGGTCTTTTGTTGCTGGGGTGGATCTATTGTTGCTGGGGGAAAGTATTGTTGAAAGTGGGCCAATTGTTGCTGGGAGGGATCTACCATTGAAAGAGGGGTCTATTGCTGCTAGCTGCTGAGAGATCTATTGTTGCTGATGGGACCTATGTTGGATCTCTTTTTGCTGGGGCGTATCTCTTGTTGATAGGGGGAAATATTGTTGAAAGAGGGTCAATGGTTGCTGGAAGGGATCTACCATTGAGGGAGGGTCTTTTGATGCTGGCTGCTGGGAGATATATTGTTGCTGGTGGGATCTATTGTTGCTGGGATAAATCTCTTGTTGCTGGGGGGATCTCTTGTTGCTGGGAGGAAATATTGTTGAAAGGGGGTCAATTGTTACTGGGAGCAATCTACTGTTGAGGGAGGGGTCTATTGTTGATGTCTGCTGGGAGATCTATTGTTGCTGGCTGGGTCTTTTATTGCTAGGGTGGATTATTGTTGCTGGAGGGAAATATTGTTGCTGGAGGAAAATATTGTTGAAAGGGGGTATTTTGTTTCTGGCTGCTAGAGGATCTATTGATGCTGGCTGCTTGGAGATCTATTGTTGCTGGCTGGGTCTATTATTGCTGGGGTAGATCTATTGTTGCTGGTGGATCTCTTGTTGCTGGAAATATTTTTAAAAGGGGGTCAATTGTTACTTGGAGGGATCTACTGTTGAAGGAGAGGTCTATTGTTTCTGGCTGCTAGATCTATTGTTGCTGGGGTGGCTCTCTTGTTGCTGGGGGGATCTCTTGTTGCTGGAGGCAAATATTGTTGAAAGTAGGTCAATTGTTGCTGGGAGGGATCTACCATTGAGGGAGAGGTCTATTGTTGCTAGCTGCTGGGAGATCTATTGTTGCTGGTGGGATCTATTGTTTCTGGGGTGGATCTCTTGTTGCTGGGGGGAAATATTGTTGAAAGGGGGTCAATTGTTGCTGGGAGGGATCTACGGTTGAGGAAGGGGTCTATTGATGCTGGCTGCTGGGAGATCCATTGTTTCTGGGGTGGATCTATTGTTGCTGGGGGATCTCTTGTTGCTGGAATAGGTCTATTGTTATTGGGGGGAATTTTTTTTTAATTGCTACTTGAAGGGATCTACTGTTGAGGGAACGGTCTATTGTTGCTGGCTACTGGGAGATCTATTGTTGCTGGTGGGATCTATTGTTGCTGGGGTGGAATGCTGGGGCGGATCTCTTGTTGCTGTTGGGATCTGTTGTTGCTGGGGGGAAATACTGTTGAAAGGGGTTCAATTGTTGCTGGGAAGGATCTACCATTGAGGAAGGGGTCTATTGTTGTTGGTTGCTAGAGGGTCTATTGATGCTGGCTGCTGGGATCTATTGTTGCTTGGGTGAATCTATTGTTGCTGGGGGATATCTTGTTGCTGGGAGAGGTCTATTGTTGTTGAGAAATATTTTTGAAAGGGGGTCAATTGTTACTTGGAGGGGTCTACAGTTGAGGGATGGGTCTATTGTTCCTGGCTGCTGGGAGATCTATTGTTTCTCCTGGGGTCTCTTGTTGCTGGGTTGGATCTACTGTTTTTTTGTGGTGTCTGTTGTTGTTGGGGAAAATATTATTCAAAGGGGGAGTACTATTGATGGCTTGATGGATTTCAATATATTTATATATATATATATACAGTGGGGATCGAGAGTTTGGGCACCCCAGCTAAAAATTTGTATTAATGTGCATAAAGAAGCCAAGGAAAGATGGAAAAATCTCCAAAAGGCATCAATTTACAGATTAGACATTCTTATAATATGTCAACAAAAGTTAGATTTTATTTCCATCTTTTTACACTGTCATGGATTGTTCTCAATCATCGTCTGGGAAGACCAGGTGATGTCAATCTCAAAGGTTTTAAATGCCCAGACTCATCTGACCTTGCCCCAACAATCAGCACCATGGGTTCTTCTAAGCAGTTGTCTAGAAAACTGAAACTGAAAATAGTTGACGCTCACAAAGCTGGAGAAGGCTATAAGAAGATAGCAAAGCGTTTTCAGATGTCAATATCCTCTGTTCGGAATGTAATTAAGAAATGGCAGTCATCAGGAACAGTGGAAGTTAAAGCAAGATCTGGAAGACCAAGAAAAATATCAGACAGAACAGCTCGCAGGATTGTGAGAAAAACAATTCAAAACCCACGTTTGACTGCACGATCCCTCCAGAAAGATCTGGCAGACACTGGAGTTGTGGTCACTATTCCACTATAAAGAGATACTTGTACAAATATGGTCTTCATGGAAGAGTCATCAGAAGAAAACCTCTTCTACGTCCTCACCACAAAAATCATCGTTTGAACTTTGCAAATGAACATATAGACAAGCCTGATGCATTTTGGAAACAAGTTCTGTGGACCGATGAGGTTAAAATTGAACTTTTTGGCCGGAATGAGCAAAGGTACGTTTGGAGAAGAAGGGGCACAGAATTTAATGGAAAGAACCCCTGTCCAACTGTTAAGCATGGGGTTGGATCAATCATGCTTTGGGGTTGTGTTGCAGCCAGTGGCACAGGGAACATCTCACGAGTAGAAGGAAAAATGGATTCAATAAAATTTCAGCAAATTTTGGATGGTAACTTGACGCCATCTGTGAAAAAGCTGAAGTTAAAGAGAGGATGGCTTCTACAAATGGATAATGATCCTAAACACACCTCAAAATCCACGGGGGATTACATCAAGAGGCGTAAACTGAAAGTTTTGCCATGGCCTTCACAATCTCCTGACCTCAACATAATTGAAAATCTATGGATAGACCTTAAAAGAGCAGTGCGTGACAGACAGCCCAGAAATCTCAAAGAACTGGAAGACTTTTGTAAGGAAGAATGGGCAAAGATACCTCAAACAAGAATTGAAAGACTCTTGGCTGGCTACAAAAAGCGTTTACAAGCTGTGATACTTGCCAAAGGGGGCAGTACAAGATATTAACTCTGCAGGGTGCCCAAACTTTTGCAGACGCCATTTTTTTGTTTTCTGTTATTTTGAAAGTGTAAATGATGGAAATAAAATCTAACTTTTGTTGACATATTATAAGAATGTCTAATCTGTAATTTGATGCCTTTTGGAGATTTTTCCATCTTTCCTTGGCTTCTTTATGCACATTAATACAAATTTTTAGCTGGGGTGCCCAAACTTTCGATCCCCACTGTACATATATATATATATTGAAATATATTGAATATGACCAAAATTGTAGTATTTCCAATATATGTCAATATATTTGGGAAGAATATTTTCAAAATATATTTCAAATATATTTTTCTTCCAAGTGGGATCGCTTGCAAGAAGCCGCCCCGCACTAAGATGCTCATGTGAGCACTTTCAATTCATGACGCAGAATCCGGAGTTTAGCTGGAAAGAATGAAACTCAACCTGAAAATGCAAGTGCGATAAAGCGGGGTTTTGCTTTCGGCGGTTGCCAACTGCTTATGCGTAATTAAAGCCAAAGTGTTACCATCGAGCTTTTTTTAAGCTGCGACAGCAGAGAAATACTGCCTGGGGGGGGGTGTTATGTTTCAAGAGGGGTGATATGTTCCTGATGAGTAGTCATGGTAATGAAGAGGTTGTCATACTAGCAGTATGTTCCAGAGAAGTTTTACTGCATGTTGTCTGAATATTGCCAGAAGCCCGAGCTGGTCTAATTTTCTTGAGGTTCAGATTTGTGAACCTATGGTGTTGAGGGATACATCTGGAAAGCTACCCCATGATTCCATGTAGCTGATACTTTTTATCCTGTCCATGGGGGAGGTAGGATGGCAAGTGCCCCCTGGGCCAACATTAATTAGACATTTTGGGCTGATGGTGGAGATTCTTGAGCCTTCAGACTCTGACCAGCGTCTGAATGCTGAAGAATCTCCACCACAACCCAGGAGGAGGACATTTGCCCCAGTTGGGTCAGTATTGAAAAGTGTATTCATTTCAGGCAGGTGGTAGGGATTCTTCAGTATTCTGACTCTGATGGCTGAATGCTGAAGAATCTCCACCACCAGCCTCAAATATCTTATCAGTACTGGCCCAGGAGGGCAGATGACCTCTTACCTACCTTGTGGACAGGATGACAAGGCACGTTGAAGGTGTCAGCTACATTACAGCACGGGGACATGGTGAAAGGAGGGTGTTCCTCAAGGACATGGTTTATTCTGAAACTTCTTTTTACATCTTCAGTCATCAACTTCTATTCAGGTTCTAGGCACTGAGTCACATGATGAGGAGGAGGACACCTTATTCCCCCTCAGGCCAGTGTTGATAATAGTATTAATTTTGGGCTGATGGTGAAGATTCTAAAGCCTTCTGACTCTGACCAGCATCTGAGTGCTGAAGAATCTCCACCACAACCCAGGAGGAGGACATTTGCCCTAATTGGGTCAGTATTGAAAAGTGTATTAATTTCAGGCAGGTGGTAGAGATTCTTCAGTATTCTGACTTTGATGACTGAATGCTGAAGAATCTCCACCACCATCCTCAAATATCTTATTAGTACTGGCCCAAGGGGGCAGATGCCCTCGTACCGACCTTGTTGACAGGATGATAAGGTACGTTGAAGGAGTCAGCTACATTACAGCACGGGCACATGGAGAAAGGTGGGTGTTCCTCAAGGACATGGGTTATTGTGACACGTCTTTTCACATCTGCAGTCATCAACTTCTATCCAGGTCCTAGGCATTGAGTCACATGATGAGGAGAAGAACACCTTATTACCTCTCCCCCCCCCAACCCCCCTCCCGGGCCAATATTGATAATAGTATTAATTTTGGGCCGGTGGTGGAGATTCTAAAGCCTTCTGGCTCTGATCAGCGTCTGAATGCTGAAGAATCTCCACCACAACCCAGGAGGAGGATGTTTGCCCCAATTGGGTCAATATTGAAAAGTGTATTAATTTCAGGCAGGTGGTGAAGATTCTTTAGTATTCTGACTCTGATGAATGAATGCTGAAGAATCTCCACCACCAGCCCAAAATATCTTATCAGTACTGGCCCAGGAGGGCAGAAGATCTCTTACCTACCTTGTGGACAGAATGATATGGCACGTTGAAGGTGTCAGCTACATTACAGCACGGGGACATGGTGAAAGGTGGGTGTTCCTCAAGGACATGGTTTATTGTGACACATCTTTTCACATCTTCAGTCATCACCTTCTATTCAAGTTCTAGGCATTGAGTCACATGATGAGGAGGAGGACGCCTTATTCCCCCCCCCCCCCGGGTCAGTATTGATATGGTATTAATTTTGGGCCTGTGGGTGCTCCTCAAGGACATGGTTTATTGTGGCACATCTTTTCAAATCTTCAGATTTGTGAACCTATGGTGTTGAGGGTTACATCTGCAAAGCTACCCCATGATGCCATGTAGCCGATACTTTCTGTGTGCCTTGTTATTCTGTCCATGGGGGAGGTAGGATGGCAAGTGCCACCCTGGGCTAACATTAATGAGAAATGTTGGGCTGATGGTGGAGATTCTTGAGCCTTCTGACTCTGACCAGCGTCTGAGTGCTGAAGAATCTCCACCACCAGCCCAAAATATCTTATTAGTACTGGCCCAAGGGGGCAGATGCCCTCCTACCTACCTTGTGGACAAGATGATAAGGCACGTTGAAGGTGTCAGCTGCATTACAGCACGGGGACATGGTGAAAGGTGGGTGTTCCTCAAGGACATGGTGTATTGTGACACATCTTTTCAAATCTTCAGTCTTCAACTTCTATTCGGGTTCTAGGCATTGAGTCACATGATGAGGAGGAGGACGCCTTATTCCCCCTCGGGCCAGTATTGATATTAGTATTAATTTTGGGCTGATGGTGAAGATTCTAAAGCCTTCTGCCTCTGACCAGCGTCTGAATGCTGAAGAATCTCCACCACAACCCAGGAGGAGGACATTTGTCCCAACTGGGTCAGTATTGAAAAGTGAATTAATTTCAGGCAGGTGGTAGAGATTCTTCAGTATTCTGACTCTGATGAATGAATGCTGAAGAATCTCCACCACCAGCCCAAAATATCTTATTAGTACTGGCCCAAGAGGGCAGAAGATCTCTTACCTACCTTGTGGACAGGATGATAAGGCACGTTGAAGGTGTCAGCTACATTTCAGCACGGGGACATGGTGAAAGGTGGATGTTCCTCAAGGACATGGATTATTGTGACACATCTTTTCACATAAGAAATGGGACTCAGCGAGCGCCTACAAACAGCAGCTATTGCACTAAAAAAGGAACCACAAACCTTCTCAATAAACAATATAATAAAAAGGTGCAGTGCTAAAGCAATAAAATATAAACGCACAACTGTCATGTGGTGCAGTATAAAACAAGGACGTGAATGTCACTACCAGTACATTAAAGGTAACTTCGGCAATTAAGAGGTTACACCAATAGACATGATCTATGTAGGAAGAAACGTCCAAATAAAGTGCAAAAGTAATTATATATCCCAAAAAGAGGGGCTAAACACTAAAAATTGTAATATCAATAGTTCAACAATGGATGGATGTTCAAAAATGGATGTATCCAGATGAATAACTTTACAATCCCAGTGTGAGAAGATAATAATCCGGTGACGTGTGATAAATAGTAAGATTGCACACTCACCAGAAGCGCAATCTTAATGCGCATTTGTCATATAAATCAGCCAGAGGTCTCCTCTATGGTAGGGTAGAATACAGCCTGGTGTGGAATCACCTCCTCTGTGGATCTGGGCGTTTAGACGTCAATTAGAGGTCCCCTTTAAGGGTTAGCTGTGATGGGGTCTGGTCACAAATCTCCCTTCTCTGGTCTGGGATGATCACCTAGGGTCCTAGGGGGGGTTTAAATGCTCGATACAGAGCAGAAAATATAGGTGCCCACAGTGTAGTATTTTCTCACAAGTTTATTAAGTATCCAAAGAATCAAGTGAATGAAAACACACACATGTAAAATCCTAACATAGTCTCCTTAGGTAGATGTAATGGAAGATATGCAGCTTAAAGCTACTTAGTGCACTGACCAGCTGGTGGTGAAAGATGGCCGCCGGACCTCCGTGATCCGGCAGCGTGACGTCACGGCGTACAAGGTTCCACCATAAAGGACCACTCACCATGTCACTGAGGTTCGGCGGCTGATCAGAGCCAGAATGCTTAAGAATCTCCACCACCCACCCATAATTATTACTCTTATCAATACTGGCCCAGGGGGGGGCAAATGTCCTCCTCCTCATGTGACTAAATGACTAGGGCCTGAATGGACTTTGATGCTTGAAGATGTAAGGACCTCTCACCATGTCACGGAGCTCCAACGGCTGATCAGAGCCAAAATGCTTAAGAATCTCCACCACCCGCCCATAATTATTACTCTTATCAATACTGGCCTGGGGGGGGGGGCAAATGTCCTTCTCCTCATGTGTCTATATGCCTAGGACCTGAATGGACTTTGATGCTTGAAGATGTGAAAAGGTGTGTCACAATAAACCATGTCCTTGAGGAACACCCACCTTTCACCATGTCCACCAAAAACAATTTGAGGGTTACATTTAGCGAGCTACCCCTTGTTGTCATGTAGCTGGCACCTTCAATGTGGCTTATCACCCTGTCCACAAAGGAGGTAGGAGGGGATCTGCCCTCCTGGGCCAGTACTAATAAGATACGTTGTGCTGGTGGTGGAGATTCTTCAGCATTCATACACTCATTAGAGTCAGAATACTGAAGAATCCCCACCACCTGCCCGAAATTAATACACTTAGCAATACTGGTCCATGGGAGCAAATGTCCTCCTCCTGGGTTGTGGCTCAATGCCTAGAGCATGAATGGACCTCTCACCATGTCCACCATAAACAATCAGAGGGTTACATTTGGTGAGCTACCCCTTGCTGCCATGTAGCTGACACCTTCAACGTGTTCTCCTCCTCATCACATGACTCAATGCCTAGAACCTGCATAGAAGTTGATGACTGAAGATTTGAAGACGTGTCACAATGAACCATGTCCTTGAGGAACACCCTCCTTTCACTATTTCCCCTTCCTGTAATGTAGATGACACCTTCAATGTACCTTATCATCCTGTCCACAAGGTAGGTAAGAGGGCATCTGCCCCCCTTGGGCCAGTACAAATAAGATATTTTGGGCTGGCGATGGAGATTCTTCAGCATTCAGACGCTGGTCAGAGTCAGAAGGCTCAAGAATCTCCACCATTAGCCCAAAATACCAATACTGCTGGCCCAGGGGGGGCAATTGCCATCCTACCTCCCCCAGCTACATAGCATTAAGGGTTAGCTTGCCAGATGTAAACCTTATCACCATAGGTTCACAAATCTGAACTTTGAGAAATTTAGACCAGCTGGGGCTACTGGCAATTTTCAAAATGTCTCCAAAACATGCTGCTTGTGTGGCACTTCTTGGGTGACATGACTACTCACCGATAACAAACGGCCTTCTCCTCACGTGACTCAATACCTGGAGCCCCAATGGAAGTTGATGCTTGAAAATGTGAAAAGGCGTGTCACAAAAAAATCATGTCCTTTAGGCAACACCCACCGTTCACCACGTCCACCAAATACTAAGGCACCATGACACACGTTCAAGAAACTTGGACCTACCGTGAAAGTGACACTTAGCTGTACTTATTACATTGGCATTGCCATACGGAAGAAAAATATATTTGAAATATATTTTAAAAATATTCTTCCCAAATATATTGACATATATTTGAAATACTACAATTTTGGCCATATTCCATATATATATATATATATATATATATATATATATATATATATATACTGCATGTTGAAATGCCTTTTTATTACAAAACATGAAGAAAAATATTAAAATAGAAAAATATTAAAATACTTTTAAAAATACATATTCAAATATACCATATGTCTTTAAAAATACAAATCTACATTTTTGGAATGCATTTACAAATATATGTAAAAATATATGTTAAAATGACTTTTTTATATGTTAAAAAAAAAATCTGAAGAATATATTTTTTAAAAAATATATTTTTAAAAATATATTTTTAAACTTATTTTAACATATAAAAAAGTCATTTTAACCATTTTAACATATATATTTGTAAATGCATTTAAAAAAATGTAGATTTGTATTTTTAAAGACATACGGTATATTTGAAATGTATTTTTTTTAAATATTTTTAATATATTTTGTAATAAAAACGCATTTCAACATGCAGTGTGTGAATATATATATATATATAGAGCGCTGAGCGAACTATTGGCACTTTATAAATACTGTATAATAATAATAATATATATACATATATTGAAATATATTTTTAAATATATTGAACTTGGCCAAAATTGTAGTATTTCAAATATATGGAAATATATTTGGGAAGAATATTTTTAAAATATATTTCAAATACATTTTTCTTCCATGTGGGTTGGAACACCTATTCCAATGACACCTGTCCAAGGAGTGATTTGCTCTCACTTCAGAAAGATTTCCTTTCATTTCCTGTTGCGTTTATGGGGTAGGAAGTGAAGGGATGTCTCCCCAGTAGAGCACACAGCAAAAAAAAAAAAATCCTAATGAAAACCGTAGAAGAGTGATGGCAGGAAAAGATCAAGTAGTCCATTAAGTCCGTCCTTTATTTGTTTATTTAATTAGTTCTTGTTGACTTTTTTTTTTTTTAACCATTGTATAGATATAATTTTGCTTTTATTTTTCCCTTTTCTATCCAAATGTGAAAAAAATAAACTTTGGCCTTTAGATTTGATGTGGATTGTAGAAAATGTTCACAAAATGGAAGATTGAGCTAGAGCACTCAATATATTTGGTTTTCATCAGTTGAGGAAGAAAAGTCCTGGATGAAGATTTCGTGGGCAGGGAGTCAGCAGGGACTTTCCACAGACGGACATTTGCTGGTATTGTTAGTTTCTGCTTGCAATTATTATTGGTTTGTTCAGTTCGGGAGTCTCCAGACTCTCTAAACAAAGGGCCAGTTTGCTACTCTCCAGGCTTTAAGGGGGCCCAGCGTGAGTGGGAGTACACATTGTCTCAGACTTGGTGGTCACCCACATGGAAGAAAAATATATTTTAAAAATATTCTTCCCAAAATATATTGATATTTATGTGAAATACTACAATTGTGGCCATATTCAATATATATATATTTTAAAAAAAATTATATATATATATATATGTGTGTGTGTGTGTGTACTGTATGTTGAAATGTGTTTTTATTACAAAATATATGAAAAATATTTTTAAAAAACATTTTCAAATATACTGTATGTCTTTAAAAATACAAATCTACATTTTTGGAATGCATTTACAAATATATGTAATTATATATGTTGAAATTACTTTTTTTTATTTGTTAAAAAAAATCTGAAGAATACATTTAAAAAAATATATATTTTTAAATATATGCCTTTATAAAATATATTTAAATTTTACATTTTATAGAATACATGTTAAAATATATTAGAGTAGGCCAATATAGAGTAGGTAAATATATGTCACATATATGATTTTTTTTATATGTTAAATAAAATCTGTAGAATATTTTTAAAAATATATATTTTTTAAATATGTTCTTCAGATTTTTTTTAACATATAAAAAAGTAATTTTAACATATATTTTTACATTGTAGAAGGTTCTACTAAGTCCAGATGCTGTTTTTTGAGATCCCATCTATGGAAGAGCTAGTGGGCCTGCACCTAAAGTCATCTTCAACCCTTCAAGACCTCACCTGAGGGATCCAGTCTGCAAAACCTCACTAGAAGGCACCTGGAGGAAGCTGAATGGATGCAGCTGCTCCCTGGCCTTGTGAGTATTGACCGTTTTTCAAGATCCTGGTGACTGAGTGCTTTTGGGATATTGGAGCCAAGTAGTTATTCTTCCACGAGGTTCCTACCTCTGGCCTTCCGAGGAACTGTATTCCAAAGTCTAGCAGAAGATTTTTCTCAGAGGATCATAGCATTGGTTCAGCCGGAACTGGCGGAAAACTGTGACATGGTGGATCCCAGTAGATAGCTGAGGAGGCAGATCTCGAGAACAACATTGTCTTCCTGTTGAAGGGATTCCACTTGGCTGGGTGGGGGGGTGTCTACCATTCTCCCTTGTAGAAGGTTCTACAAAGCCCAGATGCTATTTTTTGAGATCCCATCTATGGCAGAGCTAGTGGGCCTTCACCTAAAGTCATCTTCAACCCCTCAAGACCTCACTTGAGGGATCCAGTCTGCAAAGCCTCACTAGAAGGCATCTGGAGGAAGCTCAATGGATGCAGATGCTCCCTGGCCTTGTGAGTATTGACCATTTTTCAAGATCCTGGTGACTGAGTGCTTTTGGGATATTGGAGCCAAGTAGTTCTTCCACGAGGTCTCTACCTCCAGTCTTCCAAGGAACTGTATTCCAAAGTTTAGCAGAAGATTTTTCTCCGAGGATCATAGCACAGAGAAGAAAATCCTCCTAATAAACTTCACTGTCTGGAGTATCCCATACCCTGCACCCTCTCCCATTGTTCAGGTTTGGACATTCCCTTAGAACAGCCATTCTCAACCAGGGTTCTGTGGAGCCCTAGGGTTCCTCCAGAAGTTGCTAGGGTTTCCTTGAGCTGCGGTTGATTGCCTTCCTATCTGATGGTGCTTGCCTAGTTCCTGGGCTAACAACACTTAGCAAAACCAACAGCATGACACCAATCTTTTTAGCTGGCTCTAATGGTTGAATTCTTCCAATTGACCACCAATGTGACGGGCATTGTTCCCATAGACCTCCAATGAGTTAGCCACAGCAAGGGTTCCTCGAGACCTGAGAATTATTTGATGGGTTCCTCTGAAGTAATGAGGCTGAGAAATGCAGCCCTCGAATGTGTTCTTCTGTCAACGTGGTTTAGACTGTACTCTGGTATGATGGCAGCCTCCGTACAAGCGGGGAGAGACCCCAAGTCATCCCCATCATCTGTGCTGCTGTCATCATTATCATCTACTAGAGCAGGGGTGTCAAACTGGTGGTCCTCCAGCTGCTGCGAAACTATCATGCCTCTGCCTTTGGGGGTCATGCTTGTAACTGTCAATCTTGCAATACCTCATGGAACTTGAAGTTTGGCAACTGCTGGAGGGCCACCAGTTTGACACCCATGTTCTAGAGGGTCCTATCTGGGGTTATCTCTACCCAACCTTAACAATGTTCTTTAGATCCGCCAACAAACATGTAGTACGACCCCCACATTTTGTTCAATTTTTTGTAGAGCTGGAACCCCTAATCCCAAATCCCACCTTCAATATTATCTCTTTTTCTGATGTATCTGTGAAGGTTCTTTTATTTGTCTTTTTTATTATTTTTATTCAGATTTTTAATTTTTCTTTCACAATATAAAAAAAGGAAAACAATATTAAGGTTCTTTGTTATCCAGGTCATGGCATGTCTACTAGGAGCCAATCACATTCAGCCAAAATTGTTTTGCTTCTCCAAACCATTTCTTCATTCTTTTGAGGTCGTTTTTTTTTCTCCTCCCATTTTAACAATTTGTGGTCTTCTTCAGATGTTGTTGCTTTTGAAGTTATTGTACATTTGATTCTCATCATGAGTCACTCTCATTCCTTCTCCATCAATCATTATTGTCTTATTCCTCCGATATGCTGCCTTCCATACACATTGTAAAGAACATGTAAACCCTAACTAGACAGTGTTCAGTTTGCCAAATCCTGTTTTTTTTTTCTTTCCATAAAATACTATTTTTACCATTTTGCCTCATCTCTTTGCTTATGATTTCCTTCAGCTGCATTCAGCCATTGCCTGTCTACATGCACCTGAGCCTGTATGAGGTCTTAGTCATTTGATTTATAGCTGGGTCTTTTTTAAATTTTGCACCATTCTTAAATGCTACACTGAAAAAAAGAAAACAGCAAAACAATAAAAAAAAGTTTATATATATATATATATATATATATATATATACACCCACAGTGTGTTTATATATATATATATATATATATATATATACACATATATATATATATATATTATTGCTAAAAAAACAGAACAATATTAGCAATATTAGGGGAGGAATTTTGCACAATTTTTAATGCAAGACTAAAAAAAGAAAAAAAAAAAACAAAGACAATAAAAATGAAAGAATAAAAAAATACTATTGGTATATTGGTAAAAATAAAAATCAGAAGAAAAATAAAAGCTACACTGAAAAAAAGAAAACAACAAAACAATAGAAAAAAGTTAATTTACATATATATATATACACACACACACATAGTATAAATATATACACACACACATATATATATATATATATATATATATATACAGTGAGGAACAGAAGTATTTGAACACCCTGCGATTTTGCAAGTTCTCCCACTTAGAAATCATGGATGGGTCTGAAATTCACATTGTAGGTGCATTCCCACTCAGAGACAGAATTTAAAAACAAATTCAGGAAATCACATTGTATGATTTGTAAAGAATGTATTTGTCTTGCACTGCTGAACAGAAGTATTTGAACACCTAAGAAACAGCAAGAATTCTGGCTCTCAAAGACCTGTTACTGCGCCTTTAAAAAGTCCACCTCTACTCCACTCATTAATCAAACTTAGTAGCACCTGTCTGAGCTCTTTAAAGACACCTGTCCACCCCACAGTCAGTCAGACGCCAGCTACTACCATGGGCAAGACCAAAGAGCTGTCAAAAGACACCAGAGACAAAATTGTGGACCTCCACAAGGCTGGAAAGGGCTACGGGGCAATTGCCAAGCAGCTTGGTGAAAATAGATCAACTGTTTGAGCAATTGTTAGAAAATGGAAGAGGCTAAAGATGACTGTCAGTCTCCCTCGGACTGGGGCTCCATGCAAGATCTCACCTCGTGGGGTATCACTGATGATAAGAAAGGTGAGGAATCAGCCCAGAACTACAAGGGAGGAGCTGGTCAATGACATGAAGAGAGCTGGGACCACAGTTTCAAAGGTCACTGTCGGTAGAACACTACGCCGTCATGGTTTCAAATCATGCATTGCACGGAAGGTTCCCCTGCTCAAGTCTTCACATGTCCAAGGCCCGTCTGAAGTTTGCCAATGACCACCTGATGATCCAGAGGAGGCATGGGAGAAAGTCATGTGGTCAGATGAGACCAAAGTAGAACTTTTTGGTCTAAAATTCACTCGTCGTGTTTGGAGGAAAAAGAAGGATGAGTTGCATCTCAAGAACACCATCCCTACTGTGAAGCATGGGGGTGGTAACATCATGCTTTAGGGGCGCTTTTCTGCGAAGGGGACAGGATGACTGCACTGTATTAAGGAGAGGATGAATGGGGCCATTTATTGTGAGATTTTGAGCAACAACCTCCTTCCCTCAGTCAGAGCATTGAAGATGGGTCGTGGCTGGGTCTTCCAACATGACAACGACCCGAAGCACACAGCCAGGATAACCAAGGAGTGGCTCCGTAAGAAGCATATCAAGGTTCTGGATTGGCCTAGCCTGTCTCCAGACCTAAATCCAATAGAACATCTTTGGAGGGAGCTGAAACTCCGTGTTGCTCAGCGACAGCCCCGAAACCTGACAGATCTAGAGGAGATCTGTGTGGAGGAGTCGGCCAAAATGATTTCTAAGATGGCCTTCATGATTTCTAAGTGGGAGAACTTGCAAAATCGCAGGGTGTTCAAATACAGTACTTCTGTTCCTCACTCTATATATATATATATATATATATATATATATATATATATATAAAAGCAGAACAGTATTAGCAATATTAGAGGAGAAGGGGGGGATTTTGCACAATTTTTAACACTAGGCTGAAAAAAGAAAAAAAAAACAAAGAAAATAAAAATTAAAGAATAAAAAAATAAAAATCAGAAGAAAAATAAAAGCTACACTGAAAAAAGAAAACAACAAAACAATAAAAAAAAATTTAAAAATTGTATGTATGTACAGGTGAAACTCGAAAAATTTTAATATTGTGCAAACATTCATTTATTTCAGTGCAGCAACTTAAAAGGTGAAACTAATATATGAGATAGACTCATTACATGCAAAGCAAGATAGTTCAAGCCGTGATTTGTCATCATTGTGATGATTATGGCTTACAGCTCATGAAAACCCCAAATCCACAATCTCAGAAAATGAGAATATTGTGAAAAGGTGCAATATTCTCGGCTCAAAGTGTCCCACTCTAATCAGCTAATTAAGCCATAACACCTGCAAAGGGTTCCTGAGCCTTCAAATGGTCTCTCAGTCTGGTTCAGTAGCAATCACAATCATGGGAAAGACTGCTGACCTGACACCATCATTGACACCCTCCATAAGGAGGGAAAGCCTCAAAAGGTAATTGCAAAAGAAGTTGGATGTTCCCAAAGCGCTGTATCAAAGCACATTAATAGAAAGTTATGTGGAAGGGAAAAGTGTGGAAGAAAAAGGTGCACAAGCAGCAGGGATGACCGCAGCCTGGAGAGGATTGTCAGGAAAAGGCCATTCAAAAGTGTTGGGGACTTTCACAAGGAGTGGACTGAGGCTGGAGTCAGTGCATCAAGAGCCACCACACACAGACGGATCCTGGACATGGGCTTCAAATGTCGTATTCCTCTTGTCAAGCCGCTCCTGAACAACAAACAACGTCAGAAGCGTCTTACCTGGGCTAAAGAAAAACAGACCTGGCCTGTTGCTCAGTGGTCCAAAGTCCTCTTTTCTGATGAGAACAACTTTTGCATCTCATTTGGAAACCAAGGACCCCGAGTATGGAGGAAGAATGGAGAGGCCCAAGGACCCCGAGTATGGAGGAAGAATGGAGAGGCCCAAGGACCCCGAGTATGGAGGAAGAATGGAGAGGCCCAAGGACCCAGAGTATGGAGGAAGAATGGAGAGGCACAGACTGCAAGATGCTTGAAGTCAAGTGTGAAGTTTCCACAGTCTGTGGTGATTTGGGGAGCCATGTCATCTGCTGGTGTTGGTCCACTGTGCTTCATTAAGTCCACGGTCAACGCAGCCGTCTACCAGGAGATTTTGGAGCACTTCATGCTTCCTTCCGCAGATGAGCTTTATGGGGATGCTGACTTCATTTTCCAGCAGGACTTGGCACCGCTCACACTGCCAAAAGCACCAAAACCTGGTTCAATGACCGTGGGATTACTGTGCTTGATTGGCCAGCAAACTCGCCTGACCTGAACCCCATAGAGAATCTATGGGGCATTGCCAAGAGAAAGATGATATATTTGCTAAAAAAGCAGAACAATATTAGCAATATTAGGGGAGAAGGGAGGGATTTTGCACAATTTTTAATGCTAGATTGAAAAAAGAAGAAAAAAAACACAAAGAAAATAAAAATGAAAGAATAAATGAATATTATTGGTAAAAAGAAAAATCAGACTAAAAATAAAAGCTAAGTGGAGAAGGGGAGGAAGGAGTTAATTAAGGCTTGCTAGGGTTAAACTGGCTGTAAAATTTGGTATTACCTTATGTCTGTCCCTTTGATCTCCTTCAGCTTCATTCAGCCATTCCCTGTCTACATGCACTCACCCCCAAGCTTATTTAAGATTTTAGATTCCATTTAAATGCTTTTTTTAAATTTTGCGCAATTTTTAATGATTGATTAAAAAAATAAATAATAAAAATAATAATAAAAAAGGAAATAATAATAAAACACAAAAAAAAATAAAAAATGTTAGGTGTTTTATTATTTTTTATTTAATAAAATTAAAGTAATTAAAATAATAATAATAATAAAGGAAATTATTATTATTATTATACAGGATTTATATAGCGCCAACAGTTTGCTACAATATAATAATACACATTAAAAAAAACACATATTTTAATAAAATATGTTTTACTTTTTTTTAATTTAATAAAAATTTTAATAATTAATAATAAAATTAAAAAAGAAAAGTAATAAAACACAAAAAAAACACATTTTACTAAAATGTGTTTTATGTTCTTTTTTAATAAAAAGTAAAATAATTAAAAATAATAATAATGATGATAATAATAATAATAATAATAAAGGAAATAATAATAAAACACAAAAAAACACAAATTTTAATAAACCGTGTTTTAATCTTTTTTTAATTTAATAAAAATTTTAATAATTAATAATAAAATTAAAAAAGAAAAGAATAATAAAACCCAAAAAAACACATTTTACTAAAATGTGTTTTATGTTTTTTTTAATTTAATAAAAAGTAAAATAATTAAAAATAATAATAATGATGATAATAATAATAATAATAATAATAATAATAATAATAAAGGAAATAATAATAAAACACAAAAAAATACAAATTTTAGTAAACCGTGTTTTAATCTTTTTTAACTTAATAAAAATTAAAACAAATAAAAGTAATATTAAATAAAACTACAATAAAACACAAAAAATACACATTTTAATAAAATGTAATTTAAAAAATGTAATTTAATAAAAAAATAAATTAATAATATAAAAATAATTAATACATAAATAAAATAGTTAAAATAATTATAAAGAAAGGAAAAAAGCCTGCAAAAAGAAATTAAACTAATGCAGACACCCCATCTAAGGACTGGTAAGTTGCATTACATGACATACTGTATCTGTTCTTGAGTATAGATACACTTTATGTGAAAATATACAACAAGATCTTTCACAAAGTCTACTACCTGCTAATAAAAAACAAAAAGGCAGAGATCATACAAGATTTTGCCTGAACTGCAAAAAAAAATGGTTTATGTAAACGAGTTGGTAACAAAAAAAAAAACTGAATGGGCTCATCTTACTGTAGAGAACTTAGACTTAGGGTTCTGATATGAATCAATGTGACAGCTGTGCTATCCGCGGGGCCGCGAGGGCTAATATTTGCCTCAGTGATTGACAAGTGGTCTCTCCTGATAGATCATATCATTGAAATTTCATCAGCCCGGAGCGATGCTTGAGGCTCGATTTATGAGACCTGCAATTTAATGGCACTGGGAAGTCTACAAACCAGATTCTTCAAGGGCATTGTTTTTAAATAGCCCTGCAAAACAGTGCCGAGTACACAGAATAATTGCCGTATTCACATTTTATTTTTGAATGTGAGTAGCCAATTTGAAATATTTATAATATTTACGGTAATTAGTTTGGACCTTAGGTAGAACCCCCCCCCCCCCCCCCCATTCCCTGAGAAATGAGGAGTTCACGGCCCACTACTAACAATTGTCCTAAGGACGAACTCCAGCATGATAAATAAATCAATGAATTAAATAGAACGACGCAATGAACTCGGGCTAGAGCTGAGAGACCATTTAAATAAATATTTATTTAAATTATTATCTCATTTAAATAAATATTTAAATAAATATCAAATTTGAATAAATTGTCTCATTTAAATAAAAGAATTAAAAAAAAAAATAAACTTTTGCTGCAATGCTAAACTTGAATGCGTAGTACCATCCCCTGTAGTAATTCCTTTCCACCACTAGCTGTTGGGGAAGAATGACCACCAGCATGACCCCAGGCTGCCCTGGATCCGCCCCCCCCCCCCCTAGAGATGGGTCTTCTTGCCAGCCTGAACTAAAAATACAACTGCAGTAGGTGGAAAAATGTTACATATATATATATATATATATATATATATACAGTATGGAAATTATGGAGACACCAGGTAGGAGAATATGGTGTTGGACCGTCTTTCTTTGGCATCCAAGAGGACCTGATATCTCCTGGGAATTGACAAATAGAAGTCTTGGATGGTGCAAGAATCGTTCTACATTCCAGAAGCAGAAAACAAGCTTGAACCTTGTTCTCCAAAATTGACCATAATGGCTCTAGGACGTTGAGGTCCTTGTTGATGGCCCAGGTGCTCTCATGCCTACTATCTAGAGATGGGTCACCTTGCCAGCCTGAGCTAAAAATATGACTGCATTAGGTGGAGAAAATTTTATATATATACAGTATGGAAATTATGGAAACACAGAGTAGGAGAATATGGTGTTGGACCGCCGTTGGCATCCAAGACGACCTAATATCTCCTGGGAATTGACAAATAGAAAGTCTTGGATGGTGCAAGAATCATTTTAGATGCCAGAAGTGGAAACCAACTTGAACCTTGTTCTCCGAAATGACCACAGTGGCTCTATGATGTTGATGTCCTTGTTGATGGCCCAGGTGCTCTCATGCCTACTATCTGGAGATGGGTCATCTTGCCAGACTGAGCTAAAAATACGACTACATTAGGTGGAAAAATTTTATATATATACAGTATGGAAATGATGGAAACACCAGGGAGAAGAATATGGTGTTGGACTGCCTTTCGCATCCAAAACAACATGATATCTCTTGGGAATTGACAAATAGAAGTCTTGGAAGGTGCAAGAATCATTTCAGTTCTCGTAGAGATGCCAGAAACAGGAAAACGAGCTTGAACCTTAACCATTTGCCGCCCGCCCTATGGTCGAATGGCGGCCGGCAAATGTCACCAGCGTTCCGGGTGGACGCCATATTTCGTCCTCCCGCACATGCGCAGATTGCGCTCCTGCAGAGCCGCGCAGCGGTGCGATCTGTCACAGATCTGAGTATCAGCCCCCGTTGCCGGTACCATGTGACCTGCTGTGACGATCCATGCCATGCCATCTATTGTATACTAGTGTCTAGCTGTGAATGGTCACAGCTAATCACATGCACATGTCATGTGATTAGCTGTGGCCAAATCACACCTAAGCACAAAAAAAAAAAAACCCTGAATGAATCGATGTCATTCAGGTAAATGCTTGCTTATGGCAAAGTAATTCTTTGCTATAAGCAAATTGTGTAAAAAAAAAAAAAAAAAATACTGATCACTTCCCCAAAGTAGTACAATGTTACTATGGTAACATTGTACTACTTTGGTCATAGTGAAATATGAAAAAAAATCTTTAAAAAAAGAAAAACATTTAATAAAAAATAATAAAAAAAAATAAAAAAAATATATATTTTTTTTTTCATACTGTCACCAGTCAGTGTCCCTGATCACCGCCATGCCAGTTATATGATGACGCTGTACTGCACTGGTGACAGTATGTAAAAAAAAAATAGTGAAACTAATTTTTTTAATTTTTTCATTTTCCGAAAAATTATGACAAAAAAAATACAACTTCAAAAAACTCGCCATGCCTGTTATGAAGTACATCGGACTGTCTACTCTGCAAAAAGGGGTCATTTGGGGGATATCTGTACTGTCCTGACATTTGGGGGGATATCTGTACTGTCCTGACATTTGGGGGATATCTGTACTGTCCTGACATTTGGGGGATATCTGTCCTGTCCTGACATTTGGGGGATATCTGTACTGTTCTGACATTTGGGGGATATCTGTACCGTCCTGACATTTGGGGGATATTTGTACTGTCCTGACATTTGGGGGATATCTGTACTGTCCTGACATTTGGGGGGTATCTGTACTGTCCTGACATTTGGGGGATATCTGTACTGTTCTGACATTTGGGGGATATCTGTACTGTCCTGACATTTGGGGGATATCTGTACTGTCCTGACATTTGGGGGATATCTGTACTGTTCTGACATTTGGGGGATATCTGTACTGTTCTGACATTTGGGGGATATCTATACTGTCCTGACATTTGGGGGATATCTGTACTGTCCTGACATTTGGGGGATATCTGTTCTATTCCGACATTCTTGGACCTCAAGAAATTAGATTGGCTGTCAGTACTTCAGGATTGATCAATATTCAGATCTATACCATAGTTTGTGAACTCTATAACTTTCCTACAAACTAAATAATACATCCTAATTTGGGTTATTTTCACCAAAGACATGTAGCAGAATACATCTCGGCCTAAATTTATGAAGAACAATTATTTATTTGCAAACTTTTATAACAGAAACAAACAAAAACGTGTGTTTTTTTCAAAATTTTTGGTCTTTTTTTGTTAATTTAGCAAAAAATAAAAACCCCAGTGATGATTAAATACCACCAAAAGAAAGCTCTAGTTGTGTGAAGAAAATGATAAAATTTTAGTTTGGTTACAATGTTGTATGACCGCGCAATTGTCATTCAAAGTGTGAGAGCGCTGAAACCTGAAAACTGGCCTGGGCAGGAAGGTGTAAAATTGTCTGGTTTTGAATTAGTTAAAAAAAAACAAAATTGGTGAAGCGCTTCACATAAAAAACTTGACATATAAAACTTGATGTGTATAGTACAATGATATAAAATACATATAAAGTGACCACACTGTAATGGTAAACTAAATATACTAGTGCTTAATATTCCCCAAAACAATATATAAGTGCCAAGTGCTAAAAGTGCAAAACAGGTCATGCGGTTGCTGACTAAATAGTGCCAAAATACAGTATATGCAAAGTAAAAATGATTCAAAAAGACATTGCACACTCTAAATAAAGTGACAAGTGACTAATAAATAAAGTGACTAAATACGGGTATAAATATGGGTCAGAAATGAAAGTCCACAATAAAGTGCAATAATAAGTGCTTGACAGTTGATGTGCAAACAAACACCGCGATCAGGGGCGGACCGACCATTTGGAAACTCGGGCAGTGCCCGAGGGCCCGGGGTCAGTAGGGGGCCCCATGAGATGCCCCTGGTACCTTTTTCATAGGCTTTTTTGAGTTTGGGCAAGGACACAGGGGCCTCATGACCCCCTGTTGCCTGGGGGCCCCATGAGTTGTCAGTCCGCCCCTGACCGCGATATCAGTGTTTCAATTCTCCACTCCAAACATGCCACACATGTATATCTTAATCCAAAAGTGGCTAGAGTGCCTCCTCACCTTAACTATGCGACCCCTAAGGGCCACAATGCTTAAAGCAATATTGTTCCACAAAACTGGAAATCTCTGTTAATTGGCTCCTGTAGTACCACTCAGCCTCCTCTGCCAGGTCACTTGTGCCCTCAGATGGTAACAACCCCAGGATTATCACCAGGCCATAGAGAGGTAGACAAGGAGAGCCTCCATAGTGAAATGCCGTTTATTCCATTAGCAGATAAAAACAAGCCAAAAAGAACACTCACAGTATTTGCAGGTATCATACAGCAGGTTTCCCATGTGCTGTGGGTGTACTGCAAAGTGCTGGGTGTCCAAAGATGGCGTCTACCGGATATGCGTAACTGGAAGTACGTCACCGCGCTCTACGCGTTACTCCACGATGTCACGTGGCTTCGTCAGGATTCATCTGAGGGCACAAGTGACCTGGTAGAGGAGGCTGAGTGGTACTACAGGAGCCAATTAACAGAGATTCCCAGTTTTGTGGAGCAATATAAGCATTGTGGCCCTTAGGGGTCACATAGTTAAGGTGAGGAGGCACTTTAGCCACTTTTGGATTAAGATGTACACGTGTGGCATGTTAACACGCATCATGTTTGGAGTGAAGAATTGAAACACTGATATCGCAGTGTTTGTTTGCACATCAACTGTCAAGCACTTATTATTGCACTTTATTGTGGACTTTCATTTCTGACCCATATTTATACCCGTATTTAGCACTTGTCACTTTATTTAGAGTGTGCAATGTCTTTTTGAATCATTTTTACTTTGCATATACTGTATTTTGACACTATTTAGTCAGCAACTGCATGACCTGTTTTGCACTTTTAGCACTTGGCACTTACCGTATTTTCCGGCGTATAAGACGACCCCCTACTTTTCCTGTTAAAATGTAGTGTTTGGGCTATACTCGCCTTATGAGACTACCCCTCTTCCAATGCACACCAGTGGGAAGAATCGTGCCCCATCATTGGTGTCAGTGGGAGGAATAGTGCCCCATCATTGGTATCAGTGGGAAGAATCGTGCCCCATCATTGGTGTCAGTGGGAGGAATAGTGCCCCATCATTGGTATCAGTGGGAAGAATCGTGCCCCATCATTGGTGTCAGTGGGAGGAATAGTGTCCCATCATTGGTATCAGTGGCAGGAATAGTGTCTCATCATTGGTATCAGTGGGAGGAATAGCGCCCCATCATTGGTGTCAGTGGGAGGAATAGTGCTCCATCATTGGTGTCAGTGGGAGGAATAGTGCCCCATCATTGGTATCAGTGGGAGGAATAGTGCCCCATCATTGGTATCAGTGGGAGGAATAGTGCCCCATCATTGGTGTCAGTGGGAGGAATAGTGTCCCAACATTGGTGTCAGTGGGAGGAATAGTGTCCCAACATTGGTGTCAGTGGGAGGAATAGTGTCCCAACATTGGTGTCAGTGGGAGGAATAGTGTCCCATCATTGGTATCAGTGGGAGGAATAGTGCCCCATCATTGGTGTCAGTGGGAGGAATAGTGCCCCATCATTGGTGTCAGTGGGAGCAATAGTGTCCCAACATTGGTGTCAGTGGGAGGAATAGTGTCCCATCATTGATGTCAGTGGGAGGAATAGTGTCCCAACATTGGTGTCAGTGGGGGGTGGAATAGTGCCCTATCATTGGTGTCAGTGGGAGGAATAGTGTCCCAACATTGGTGTCAGTGGGAGGAATAGTATCCCATCATTGGTGTCAGTGGGAGGAATAGTGTCCCATCATTGGTGTCAGTGGGAGGAATAGTGTCCCAACATTGGTGTCAGTGGGGGGTGGAATAGTACCCCATCATTGGTGTCAGTGGGGGGGGAATAGTGCCTCATCGTTGGTGTCAGTGGGGGGGGGAGGAAAAGTGCCGCATCGTTGGTGTCAGTGGGAGGAATAATGCCCCATCATTGGTATCAGTGACACCAATGATGGGGCACTATTCCTCCCACTGACACTTGCTGACCCCTGTTCTAGTAAGGTGCTGCAGGCAGCATATGTGGTTGCAGCAGCACCTCTGCACGGCACACTTACCGGCCGCTCCTTCACTCGATTTTCGCGGGGCTGCTCGGCTCCACCTCCTCGCTGGTGATTGGCCACCTGTATGCCTTTCCTGAGCTACAGTTCTGGCGGCCAATCACCGGTGAGGAGGCGGAGCCGAGCAGCCACGCGAACATCCAGTGGCCGAACTGAATGAAGGAGCAGCCGTGCTTCCTGGACCGGATCGTCGCGGGACCGGAGCCAGGTAAAAGACAGCAGCCCCTGCCCACCCCTGTACTTAGTGTCCCTTCCGTTGGAAGGGGGGGCGGCGGCGGCACTGCGCCGCCCCCCTAAAAAGTGTCAGCATGCCGTATACCAGCGTATAAGACGACCCCCGACTTTTGAGAAGATTTTCAAGGGGTAAAAAGTCGTCTTATACGCCGGAAAATACGGTATATATTTTTTGGGGAATATTAAGCACTAGTATGTTTAGTTTACCATTACAGTGTGGTCACTTTATATGTATTTTATATCATTGTACTATACACATCAAGTTTTATATGTCAAGTTTTTTATGTGAAGCGCTTCACCAATATTGGTTGTTTATGTTATACATCCTGTGGTATTGGGAATAGGTGGTAGCAGCTTGCATATATTTGGGGTTGTGTCTCTTTATACCAGTGGAGCGCAGGGGGAATATTTTTGTTTATATTTGTTGAGCTTGAACCTTGTTCTCCAAAATTGACCATAGTGGCTCTATGACATTGAGGTTCTTGTTGATGATCCAGGTGCAGAAAGTGAATCAAGGCTGGACAAGCCAACAGTTTTGGCAACCTATTTTTAATAACAGGTTGGCCACTATCACCTTTTGCCTCACCAAAACTACGACTGTCATCACTGATCGCTCTGATTCTCACTGTCAACATTTCTTTTCATCATTTTCCTGCGAGATCAAGACTGGAGTTCGGCATAGCCAACATAGGCCATGGTGTACGTTGGAAGGTCTACCAGGGGTGACACACAGTTGTCCACAGATTATTTTACCGAAGGCCAGTTACACTTTTCCATGTATAATATAAGGGCTCAATCAGCTGACCTTCCTGCCGGTGTAATTCAGGGATCGTGGTTGGCAGGGACGCTGTTTTGAGTAGAAATTCACAACCAACCTTTTTTTTCAGAATGCCTTGTTCCCATTTGATGAGTTTAGAGAGGTCTGAAAAAAAGGCTATTCTTGTGTGACTTATGCAGGCCATAGATGGGGAGAAAAACGGCAGATTTTTCTTTTAAAAAACGAAAAATCGGTCGTTCAAGCGGCCGACGTTACCATCAATGGTAAAAAAAATTGGCCGATTTTCATCCCGTCTAGAGCCGGCAAAAAGTGTCCCTGCAGAGAGCTCCGCTATTTCTTTGACAGTTCTCTGACAGTTCCTTGACATTTACAGAGGTTGCAACATTGTATCTATTTGTTTCCATTTAGGATACAGATGTTTTTATTTGGAAACAAATAGATACAATGTTGCAACCGCTGTAAATGTCAAGGAACTGTCAGAGAACTGTCAAAGAAATAGCGGAGCTCTCTGCAGGGACACTTTTTGCCGTACTGGAATTCCTCTAATTTTTCATTCTTCTTCTTCTCCTGCTTCATCATCATCCTTCTTCTTCTTCTTCTTCATCATCCTCTTCTTCTTCTTTTTCTTCATCATCATCATCATCTTCTTCTTCTTCTTCTTCATCATCATCCTCTTCTTCTTCCTCTTCATCATCATCATCCTCTTCTTCTTCTTCTTCTACTACTACTTCTTCCTCTTCATCATCTTCATCCTCTTCTTCTTCTTCTTCTACTTCTTCTTCCTCTTCATCATCTTCATCCTCGTCTTCTTCTACTTCTTCTTCTTCCTCTTCATCATCTTCATCCTCTTCTTCTTCTACTACTTCTTCTTCCTCTTCATCATCCTCTTCTTCTTCTTCTTCTACTTCTTCTTCCTCTTCATCATCATCATCCTCTTCTTCTTCTTCCTCTTCATCATCATCATCCTCTTCTTCTTCTACTTCTTCTTCCTCTTCATCATCATCATCCTCTTCTTCTTCTTCTTCCTCTTCATCATCATCATCCTCTTCTTCTTCTTCCTCTTCATCATCTTCATCCTCCTCTTCTTCTTCTACTTCCTCTTCATCATCATCATCCTCTTCTTCTTCTTCCTCTTCATCATCTTCATCCTCCTCTTCTTCTTCTACTTCCTCTTCATCATCATCATCCTCTTCTTCTACTTCTTCTTCCTCTTCATCATCATCCTCTTCTTCTTCTACTTCTTCCTCTTCATCATCGTCCTCTTCTTCTTCTACTTCTTCCTCTTCGTCATCATCATCCTCTTCTTCTTCTACTTCTTCTTCCTCTTCATCATCATCATCCTCTTCTTCTACTTCTTCCTTTTCATCATCATCATCATCCTCCTCTTCTTCTTCTTCTACTTCTTCTTCCTCTTCATCATCCTCTTCTTCTACTTCTTCTTCTTCTTCTACTTCTTCTTCCTCTTCATCATCTTCATCCTCTTCTTCTTCTACTTCTTCTTCTTCCTCTTCATCATCTTCATCCTCTTCTTCTTCTTCTTCTTCTTCTTCTTCATCATCATCATCCTCTTCTTCTTCTTCTACTTCTTCTTCCTCTTCATTATCTTCATCCTATTCTTCTTCTTCTTCCTCTTCATCATCATCATCCTCTTCTTCTTCTACTTCTTCTTCCTCTTCATCACTTCTTCTTCTTCTTCCTCTTCATCATCATCATCCTCTTCTTCTTCTTCTTCCTCTTCATCTTCATCCTCTTCTACTTCTTCTTCCTCTTCATCATCATCATCCTCTTCTTCTACTTCTTCTTCCTCTTCATCATCGTCCTCTTCTTTTTCTACTTCTTCCTCTTCATCGTCATCATCCTCTTCTTCTACTTCTTCTTCCTCTTCATCATCATCATCCTCTTCTTCTACTTCTTCTTCCTCTTCATCATCTTCATCATCTTCTTCTTTTTCTTCTTTTTGTCTTCCTCTTGCAGGTCACTGCTCATGCGCAGATTTTTTTATCGGTAAAAAATCGACCGATTTGCCCATTATTGCCGCGAAAATCGGGCCGATCGGCAAAATCGGCCGATTTTTTTCCAACTTTACAGAAAAAAAAAAAATGGCCAAAACACCGAAAAACGGCCGACCAAATCGCCCACTAACGATCCGAAAATCGGCCGATTTTCGACCCATCTATGGCCTGCATTAGGATGGATCAGAGTCATCAAGACAACGGGTGACTCAGCCCACCTATGGACCTATCCAAACCCACCTGAAAGCCCTGCAAAGGAGCCAAGACTGGGACCCCTCCCGTGGCATCAAGAGTGACCTCTATAATCTTGTGCAGGGACCGGGTATTCACCGGCGTTCCAGATCTTACTACAATGCAAAGTATTCTCAGCTCTGTTGAAGGGGCTCACCGTTAATGTACTGTTTCTTCGATATAAAACATCTTTGGGCCCTATGTCTTATGACATGAAGCTTCAATCCATGGATTTCCTCAACCTTAGAAGGCCAGCTGCAGTCCGGGCTGCCATGATTGTATTCATGAATTTAAAGGCCAAAACCCTATGTAGAGGCAACTCTACATCCGGCGCTTCTTCTCCGAAGGCACCATTGGCCTGGGTCCTCGTTGTTGCCCGCTCTGCACAGCTTGTGCAATTTCATTGCCAGGGAAATATACTGAGAGGTTGCTGTTCACACATTCAGATTCCCAGGCAGCATTTCTTTCGCTTATATTTTCATCTACATCCTTTTGTAGGAACATTTCTATGTACACATCGGATGCCGGCTGCCTGGGAATCTGAATACAATCATGGCAGCCCGGACTGCAGCTGATCATCCTCT
Organism: Staurois parvus; assembly: GCF_062004578.1. Lineage (NCBI taxonomy): Eukaryota > Metazoa > Chordata > Amphibia > Anura > Ranidae > Staurois > Staurois parvus. Next base: position 2,372,543 of record NW_028317936.1, on the reverse strand, counting down.
TCTTCTTCTTCTTCTTCTCCTTCTTCTACTTCTTCCTCTTCATCATCATCATCATCCTCTTCTTCTTCTACTTCTTCCTCTTCATCACCATCATCCTGCATGTTAAAAAGGGCACTAACACTTGACCTGACCATAAAGACATGGATTGACAACTACGGAGTGGAGGAACTTGAGTCGCCAGCACAGAACCATGACCTCCACCCTACTGATTACCATTTGGATGAATTGGAACTCTGAGCCAGGTCTTTCCGTCAGTACCTGACCTGACCATAAAGACATGGATTCACAACTATGGTGTGGAGGAACTTGAGCTGTGAAACAGAACGATGACCTCAACCCTACTGAATACCATTTGGATGAACTGGAACTCTGAGCCAGGTCTTCCTATTACACAACAGTTCCTGACCTGACCATACAGACATGGATTGACAACTATGGAGTGGAGGAATTTGAGTTGCTGACACATTACCCTGACCTCAACCCTACTGAATACCATTTGGATGATTTGGAACTCTAAGTCAGGCCTTCCCATCACACAACAGTACCTGACCATAAAGACATGGATTGACAACTAGGGTGTGGAGGAACTTGAGTTACCAAAACAGAACCATGACCTCAACCCTACTGAATACCGTTTGGATGAACTGGAACTCTGAGCCAGGTCTTCCTATTTTACAACAGTTCCTGACCTGACCATGAAGTGGAGGTTCTTAGAACCTCAAAGGGGTCCAACGCCATATTAATGGCCATGTTTTGGAATGGGATTACTACCAAGGTCATATAGGTGTGATGGTCCACAAACATTGTAACATACATGTGATGTTAAAATTGTACTTCAAATACAGATGGGGTAGGAAAAAAAAAAAGTACTTGGAACAACATGGGGGAAAAAAAAAATCACATTTTTATGACCGATGTGTGCGTGGATGCTGGTTTTTTTTTTCTACGTAATTTTCCTGCTCTCGGTTATGCTTAGTCATTGGATGCGTAAGTTTGGGCGTTCATTTGGGTTTAAACCTTTTTTTTTTTAATATTAAAATTGAACAAGTTTTGAGAAACCAGGCAAGGAAAGATGCTTTGATTTCTTCCTAGCAGACAATAGATCTGGGTAGATAACATGCAGTGTGGGAGTTCATATGATGAGACTAGAATAGCTGTATGTATTGCAAAACAGTTCCTGCAACTCAGAAAACTTTCAGAAGCTGAAAATGATGGAACCACAAGATCTTGCTAGCCGTGAGCTGCGTGCCATTAAGAGAACCCTGTGCTACATCAGCAGCACTGCCTGCGCACTCTGTCTAGTCTGCACAGCAACCACACTGGTGCTTTTACTAGGCGACCGAATGGTAAGTGTCCTCGTTTCTCAGCTTATGTCATTCAAATGGATTCTGTGTTTGTACAGTTTGATGGAGGTCTCAAGGTGACTTCAATCGTCTGTTCTCAACTGGTGGGACGTGCACCCAGGGGAGTCCTCCTGATAGGGCCACGGGGCTCCTACTGTATATACGTAGGTTTGGATCTTTATCAAATATTTGAACTCCTTTGTAGTTGTCTGCAGACATAATGGGTTGTTCAGAAGATAGTTATACACAATATGAGGTACCGGTGATAAATGGACCTACACCTAGGACCACAAAAAAGAGAGAAAAGAAAGAAAGAGAGAAAAGGAAAGAAAGAAAGAAAGAAAGAAAGAAAGAAAGAAAGAAAGAAAGAAAGAAAGAAAGAAAGAAAGAAAGAAAGAAAGAAAGAAAGAGAGAGAGAAAGAAAGAAAGAAAGAAAGAAAGAAAGAAAGAGAGAAAGAAAGAAAGAAAGAGAAAGAAAGAAAGAAAGAAAGAAAGAAAGAAAGAAAGAAAGAAAGAAAGAAAGAAAGAAAGAAAGAAAGAAAGAAAGAGAAAGAAAGTGTTATGGTTTACTATTATGTCCACTGACACCAATGTTGGGGGATAATATTGTGGAGAAAGAAAGAAAGAAAGAAAGAAAGAAAGAAAGAAAGAAAGAAAGAAAGAAAGAAAGAAAGAAAGAAAAAGAAAGAAAGTGTTATGGTTTACTATTATGTCCACTGACACCAATGTTGGGGGATAATATTGTGGAGAAAGAAAGAAAGAAAGAAAGAAAGAAAGAAAGAAAGAAAGAAAGAAAGAAAGAAAGAAAGAAAGAAAGAAAGAAAGAAAGAAAGTGTTATGGTTTACTATTATGTCCACTGACACCAATGTTGGGGGATAATATTGCGGAGAAAGAAAGAAAGAAAGCAAGAAAGAAAGAAAGAAAGAAAGAAAGAAAGAAAGAGAAAGAAAGTGTTATGGTTTACTATTATGTCCACTGACACCAATGTTGGGGGATAATATTGTGGAGAAAGAAAGAAAGAAAGAAAGAAAGAAAGAAAGAAAGAAAGAAAGAAAGAAAGAAAGAAAAAGAAAGAAAGTGTTATGGTTTACTATTATGTCCACTGACACCAATGTTGGGGGATAATATTGTGGAGAAAGAAAGAAAGAAAGAAAGAAAGAAAGAAAGAAAGAAAGAAAGAAAGAAAGAAAGAAAGAAAGAAAAAGAAAGAAAGTGTTATGGTTTACTATTATGTCCACTGACACCAATGTTGGGGGATAATATTGCGGAGAAAGAAAGAAAGAAAGCAAGAAAGAAAGAAAGAAAAAGAAAGAAAGCAAATGTCAGGGTTTACTATTGTGTTCACTGACACCAATGTTGGGGGATAATATTGTGGCCTCTGCCAGAAAGAGAGGTTTCTTCCAATAGCACCAAGGGGCAGAGCATGTTAAAAAGGGCACTAACACTTGACCTCTGACACCAATGTTGAGGGTTATTATTGCATCCACTAACACCAATGTTGGGGGTTATTATTGCAGTCACTGAGACCAAAGTTGGGGGTTATTATTGCATACACTGAGACCAATGTTGGGGGTTATTATTGCATACACTGAGACCAATGATGTTGGGGGTTATTATTGCATCCACTGACACCAATGTTGGGGGTTATTATTGCATCCACTGACACCAATGTTGGGGTTATTATTGCAGTCACTGACACCAATGTTGGGTTATTATTGCATACATTGACACCAATGTTGGGGTTATTATTGCTTACGCTGACACCAATGTTGGAGTTTTTATTGCATCCACTGACACCAATGTTGGGTTATTATTGCATCCACTGACACCAATGTTGGGTTATTATTGCATCCACTGACACCAATGTTGGGTTATTATTGCATACATTGACACCAATGTTGGGGTTATTATTGCATACGCTGACACCAATTTTGGGGTTATTATTACATCCACTGACACCAATGTTGGGGTTATTATTGCATACACTGACACCAATGTTGGGGGTTATTATTGCAGTCACTGAGACCAATGTTGGGGTTATTATTGCATACGCTGACACTAAAGTTGGGGTTGTTATTGCATCCACTGAGACCAATGTTGGGGTTATTATTGCAGTCACTGACACCAATGTTGGGGGTTATTTTTGCATCCACTGACACCAATGTTGGAGTTTTTATTGCATCCACTGACACCAATGTTGGGTTATTATTGCATACATTGACACCAATGTTGGGGTTATTATTGCATACGCTGACACCAATGTTGGAGTTATTATTGCATCCACTGACACCAATGTTGGGTTATTATTGCATACATTGCCACCAATGTTGGGGTTATTATTGCATACGCTGACACCAATGTTGGGTTATTATTGCATACGCTGACACCAATGTTGGGTTATTATTGCATACATTGACACCAATGTTGGGGTTATTATTGCATCCACTGACACCAATGTTGGGGGTATTATTGCATCCACTGACACCAATGTTGGAGTTATTATTGCATCCACTAACACCAATGTTGGGTTATTATTGCATACACTGAGACCAATGATGTTGGAGGTTATTATTGCATCCACTGACACCAATGTTGGGCGTTATTGTTGCATACACTGACACCAATGTTGGGGGTTATTATTGCATACGCTGAAACCAATGTTGGGGGTTAATTTTGCATCAACTGACACCAATGTTGGGGGTTATTATTGCGGCCTCTGACACAAATGTTGGGGTTTACTGTTGCGTCCACTGACACCAATGCCGGGGGTTATTGTACTCCAACTTTTTCAGTGTGCATTGCAATACGCTGTATAAAATTCCGCAGGACCAGATAGATAGATGGACAGATAGAGTTGTTTACTTTCAACTTTGGGCTTCTTGCACTCTTTGTATAGCAGGGCTGAAGTTTGATAGGAGGAGAGAGCAGAGTGATATAGAGATGAGCTCATCATTGGGCTGTTTTTCCTTTCACTGCCTAGTCACAGGATGGGGGGGGTCCAGGATGACCTGGGGTCAGAGGAAGTGAGTTGAATGATGCTGGCTGTCAGACTGAGGACATCTAGTGGCAGAAAAAAGTACTGCGAGAAAAATGTCTGCATTGGAGCTGAATATTGCAGTAAACACTGATTGGACTGTCCATTGTTATCCTGTTATTTTTGAGCAGCATTCATATGATGGTACTTTAGTGTTGGGTGGAGTGGGGAAGGGTTGGACCCTCTGTCAGTTTTTTTTTGTTGCCTGTAGAGTTTCATCTCTCTATTTGTACTGGTGACCATTGTCACCAATAAAGAAGGAGATGGGGAATCCAACATTGTGGGTTGTCTTCAGAACAAGAGGCAAGGGGAAATCTTCCAATTACCCGTTGCCTGTAGAGTTTCATCTCTCTATTTGTACTGGTGCCCATTGTCACCAGGAAAGAAGGTGATGGGGAATCCAAAATTGTGGGTTGTCTTCAGAACAAGAGGCAAGGGGAAATCTTCCAATTACCTGTTGCCTGCAGAGTTTCATCTCTATATTTGTACTGGTGACCATTGTCACCAAGAAAGAAGGTGATGATGAATCCAAAGTTGTCTTCAGAACAAAGGGCATGGGGAAATCTTCCAATTACCTGTTGCCTGTAGAGTTTCATCTCTCTGTTTGTACTGGTGACCATTGTCACCAAGAAAGAAAGTGATGGGGAATCCAAAATTGTGGGTTGTCTTCAGAACAATTGAGGCAAGGGGAAATCTTCCAATTACCTGTTGCCTGTAGAGTTTCATCTCTATATTTGTACTGGTGACCATTGCCACCAAGAAAGATGGTGATGGGGAATCCAAAGTTGTGGGTTGTCTTCAGAACAAAGGGCATGGGGAAATCTTCCAATTACCCGTTGCCCGGAGAGTGTCATCTCTATATTTGTACTGGTGACCATTGTCACCAAGAAAGATGGTGATGGGGAATCCAAAGTTGTGGGTTGTCTTCAGAACAAAGGGCATGGGGAAATCTTCCAATTACCTGTTGCCTGTAGAGTTTCATCTCTCTGTTTGTACTGGTGACCATTGTCATCAAGAAAGAAAGTGATGGGGAATCCAAAATTGTGGGTTGTCTTCAGAACAATTGAGGCAAGGGGAAATCTTCCAATTACCTGTTGCCTGTAGAGTTTCATCTCTATATTTGTACTGGTGACCATTGCCACCAAGAAAGATGGTGATGGGGAATCCAAAGTTGTGGGTTGTCTTCAGAACAAGAGGCAAGGGGAAACCTTTTTTACGCAGCTCTTTACATATACTGTATATTGTACATTTACATCAGTCCCTGCCCTCAAGGGGTGTGCAATCTAAGGTCCCTAACCTTGGATTGATTTTATACCATTTTATATACTGACTTGTCAAATACCTTTGTGAATATCGGATATTATTATACAGTGGAGTTTTATGGAAGATATCACCGGATTCCAGTGCACTCTCTATCTGTTTCGTAGAGTTGTGCAAAGATTCCCAGGCTGGAGAGCACTGCAAAGCCGTGGATATTATTATTTACTACAGAAGGAAACGCTTGAATGTATTTTTAATAGACATTTCTCTACAGTCGGGATAGTATCCTTTCATCACTTGTGCGTTGACAGTTTGTATCTATTTGCCAACAACTCCTCAGTCTAGGTGCCTATGGCCTACGGCCAAACTGTACATTGCTGTTTTCTGAGGTCCATGGAGAATACTTGGACTGACATAGGAAAATACTTTTTTTTTTTTTTACCACAATATATCAGCCTTTCTCAACCTTTTTAACACGGAGGAACCCTTAAAAAAGACTTTAGGTCTCAAGAAACCCCTGCTAATTGCTACTATATTTATAGCACATGGTACATTGAGTACTGTGGCATTGTACGATGGCATGAACTGTGAGTTATGAATAAATAAAAGAATAACAAAGGTGGCATGCTTGGCATATTTGACACTCAGGGCTGCTCTGTTCAACAAAATTATTTTCAATAATGAAAATGAAAAGAAATACAGTAATCATGTTAATGGACAAGAAAGAATGCCTACCCTACATTGCTGGTCAGTGAATGCCTACCCTACATTGCTGGTAAGTGAATGCCTACCCTATATTGCTGTTCAGTGAACGTCTACCCTACTTTGATGGTCAATGAAAGCACACCCTACATTGGTGGTCAGTGAAAGCATACCCTATATTGATGGTCAGTGAAAGCCTACCCTACATTGGGGGGTCAGTGAAAACGTACCATACATTGATGGTCAGTGAAAGCCTACCCTACATTGCTGGTCAGTGAATGCCTACCCTACATTGCTGGTAAGTGAATGCCTACCCTATATTGCTGTTCAATGAACGTCTACCCTACTTTGATGGTCAATGAAAGCACACCCTACATTGGTGGTCAGTGAAAGCATACCCTATATTGATGGTCAGTGAAAGCCTACCCTACATTGGGGGGTCAGTGAAAACGTACCATACATTGATGGTCAGTGAATGCCTACACTACATTGGTGGTCAGTGAAAGCCTACAATACATTGGTGGTCAGTGAAAGCCTACCCTACATTGGGGGTTCAGTGAAAGAGTACCCTAGATTGATGGTCAGTGAAAGCCTACACTACATTGGTGGTTAGTGAAAGCCTACCTTACATTGATGGTCAGTGAAAGCCTACCCTACATTGATGGTCAGTGAAAGCCTACCCTACATTGATAGTCATTGAATGTCTACCCTACATTGGGGACCACTGAAAGGCCTACCCAACATTGAGGTCAGTGAATGTCTACCCTACATTGGTGGCCAGTGAAAGCCGACCCTACATTGATGGTCAGTGGAAGCCCACCCTACATTGGTAGTCAAAGTATATCCTATGCTGATGGTCAGTGAAAGATTATCCTACACTGGGGGGTCAGTGAAAGAGTACCCTACATTGATGATAAGTCAAATCCTACCCTACATTGGTGGTCAGTGGAAGCCTACTCTACATCGGGGTCAGTAAATGTCTACCCTACACTGATGGTTAGTGAAAGCCTACCCTACATTGATGGTCAGTGAAAGCCTATCTTACATTGGTGGTCAGTGAAAGCCCACCCTACATTGATAGTCATTGAATGTCTACCCTACTTTGGGGATCACTGAAAGCCTACCCAACATTGGGGTCACTGAAAGCCTACCCAATATTGGTGGTCAATGAATGTCTACCTTACATTGGTGGTTAGTGAAAGCATATTCTACATTGGTAGTCAGTGAAAGCCTACTCTACATTGGTGGTCAGTGAAAGCCTACCTTACACTGACGGTCAGTGAAAGCCTTCCCCACATTGATGGTCAGTGAAAGCCTACCCTACATTGGTGGTTAGTTAACGTCTACCCTGCATTGGTGGTTAGTGAAAGCATATCCTACATTGGTGGTCAGGTAAAGCCTGCCCTACATTGGTGGTCAGTGAAAGCCTTCCCTACACTGGTGGTCAGTGAAAGCCTTCCCTACATGGATGGTCAGTGAAAGCCTACCCTACATTGGTGGTTAGTGAATGTCTACCCTACATTGGTGGTTAGTGAAAGCATATCCTACATTGGTGGTCAGTGAAAGCCTACCCTACATTGGAGGTCAGCGAAAGCCTACCCTACATTGGTGGTCAGTGAAAGCCTTCCCTACATGGATGGTCACTGAAAGCCTACCCTACATTGGTGGTCAGTGAAAGGCTACTTTACATTGGCAATCAGTGAAAGTCTCACTCTACACTGGGATTCGGTGGAGAAGCCACCATAGATTGGTGGTCAGTGGAAGAAGGACCCTTCTACATTAATAGTCACTGGGCAAGGGCCCCATTACACTGGTGATCAGTGGGAATAATGTCTCTTACATTCACACTGAATAGGAAGAATGTCCCCCTTATAGATAGCTAACAAGGATCATTGGTGTCTCTAGTCATTTATCTGAGAGGCATGAATTGCCCATTGCTCAAGGAACCCCTAGCAACTCCTAAAGGAACCCAAGGGCTCCACAGAACCCTGGTTGAGGATAACTGGCATTTATGTTTTTTATTTTGTTTTTGTTTTTTAAAATAAGGGGCTACATCCATTTAAAATGAAAAAAGGGAAGCGACTCCGTGTGATCATTTTCTAGCATTGGATCACTTCCCAATTTTTGCCTGATTCATCATTCGCATTCAAATTTCTTCTCGCTTACAAATGAATACAAGAGACAAAAAGAAACCCGCAAGACCACATGCTGTTTTCCTGATGATTTAAAGCAAACGCCAGCTTATAATCAGCAGAAGCATATATAATTCTCCCCGCTGTGCGCTGTGGATTGCTTAAAAGGGTTTTTTTTGTTTTTTTTTTAATGATATTTTGTTTTAATTGTATTTTAAATTCTATTAAAGAGAAGGAAAACAAATTGTGATAAATTTAAACCTCACCAGGATCAGACAGCAATGAATTAGAAAAAATAAAACCAAAATTAATCACAAAGTGGGATTATTGTTATAAATAATGAATTGCATTCTTTTTTTCTTTTTTTTCAATTTAATTGCTAACTCTGCGGGTTTCTGTACCTTCCTTAGGTATGCAGAGAAGAGGTGATTTTTTGCGAGTTCTGGGATTCTTAATTGCTGAATTACATTTATAATTTATATTTACATTTATAAATATTTATTTATATTTTCATTTATAAATTACATTTAGAATTGATACTTATTGTTGCAATAAAGTGTTACTAAACCCCGGACCCTGCGTTCACTATATTTGGTCTCCCTGGACCCTGCATTCATTATATCCGCTCTCCCCTGACCCTGCATTCATTATATCCGCTCTGCCCGGACCCTGCATTCACTATATCTGGTCTCCCCGGACCCCGCATTCACTATATCCGCTCTCCCCGGACCCTGCATTCACTATATCCGCTCTCCCTGGACCCTGCATTCACTATATCTGGTCTCCCTGGACCCTGCATTCACTATATCTGGTCTCCCTGGACCCTGCATTCACTATATCTGCTCTCCCCGGAACCTGCATTCACTATACCCGCTCTCCCTGGACCCTGCATTCACTATATCTGGTCTCCCCGGACCCCGCATTCACTATATCTGGTCTCCCCGGACCCCGCATTCACTATATCTGGTCTCCCCGGACCCTGCATTCACTATATTCGCTCTCCCCGGACCCCGCATTCACTGTATCTGGTCTCCCCGGACCCTGCATTCACTATATCCGCTCTCCCTGGACCCTGCATTCACTGTATCTGGTCTCCCCGGACCCCACATTCACTATATCTGGTCTCCCCGGACCCCGCATTCACTATATCTGGTCTCCCCGGACCCTGCATTCACTATAATCGCTCTCCCCAGAACCCTGCATTCACTATATCTGGTCTCCCACAGTACACAGAACATGGAAATGCAATTATTTTAGTAAATATCAACTGCTAAATCCCTTTTCTCATCAGCAGTATATAGCCGTCTTGTGACTTCTATCAGTGTCCAGCAGAGCACTGGTTAAAGCTTGTAGGAGGCGTTTTCGTTCTTCTCTCACTGTCCTATGAGCCTGCGGGACCCCTGACCCTCAGTCTGGACAGTGCTGATTGGCCCTGTGCTGATCACATGCACTCTCCCAAGAAAAAAAAAAAAAAAACCTCTCTAGAAATACACACCAAACTGAGCATGTGCAGCTTGCCTCCTAGGCTCTGTTCTATCAGCAGATGTATTGGGGACAGTAAAAGAAGGGGAGGATCAGAGAAGACAGGATCAAACAGCCTTTTTACACAATGCAGAGGATTAACCCCTTAGGTTCCACAGTGAGTATAACAAGCATGCTTTACTGCATATACAGACTGATTGTACTGTTGGGGGTTTAGTAACACTTTAACATCAGAAGGTAAGGACTAGACTTGAGGAGCTTCTAATTTAGGGGCCAGTTCACACTATGGTCAAAACTGAATTGCACAGGAACGCGCTCTGCGCGATGCGATTTCAAGCCCACTCATTCGAATGGGCTGAAATCGCATGGCACGGCACCAAAAGTAGTGCATACCCTACTTTTTGAAAAATGCGGCAACCGCATAGCATGGAACTTTCTACCATGGGCCAGTGTGGGCAAACGCAATACGTTTGCGAACAGCGTTTGGTTTGTCGTAACTTTTAACTGACCCCTGCAGCAGATCACAAGGGCATTCAGAATTCTAAACAAGCCCTTCACCTTTTTTTTTATATGGGGCCCATTAATTTTTTTTCCTGTTGCAGAAAACTGGTCTGTGTTTTATAAGAGATTTTTTTTTGCCTTCCTCTGGGTCCTAGCATTGGAAAAATGTGATGCCTTAAAGTAGAACAAAAGATGAAACTTTTTTTTTTTCAGTTTGATGGAGAAAGGGCTGCTTCACACCGTAACGCAAGTTCCCACGCGTTTCATTTTTGATAGCCCAATAAATTCAATGGGCTCCCAAATGCATGGGAATGTGTGAAAAGTACGGCAGGCAAGAAAAAATTGTGCTGCACCAAAACGTATGGTATCCTGGTGCCATGCAGGTCGGTGGCTGCAAACACAGCTTAGCTGCCCACTTTTACCGCCAATGTGAGAGAGACCTAAAACACAGAGGAAATACATACATGAGACATGGCCAGATCTAGGGGGGTACTGGGGGCATGCTATGCCCCACCATATTTTAGTTGCCCCCCCAAAGCTAAAGCTAGCCCTGTCCTCTGCCCTGCCGAATGTGACTCCTGTCCTCTTCCCTGCTGACCCCTGTCCTCAGCTCTGCTAACCCCTGTACACTGCCCTGCTGACCCCTGTACACTGCCCTGCTGACCCCTGTACACTGCCCTGCTGATCCCTGTCCTCAGCTCTGCTGACCCCTGTACACTGCCCTGCTGATCCCTGTACACTGCCCTGCTGACCCCTGTACACTGCCCTGCTGACCCCTGTACACTGCCCTGTTGACCCCTGTACATTGCCCTGCTGATCCCTGTACGCTGCCTTGCTAACTCCTGTACACTGCCCTGCTGACCTCTGTACACTGCCCTGCTGACCTCTGTACACTGCCCTGATGACCCCTGTACACTGCCCTGCTGACCCCTGTACACTGCCCTGTTGACCCCTGTACATTGCCCTGCTGATCCCTGTACGCTGCCTTGCTAACTCCTGTACACTGCCCTGCTGATCCCTGTACACTGCCTTGCTGACCTCCCATTTTCTGCCCTCCTGACATTTTTTTATTGCACTCCCAAATCAGACAGGCTAGATCCGACCCTGACACGGGAGCTACTTTACCTGCCAAGGATTAGTATTTCTGTCCATCCGGTCTGCTCCACCACACAGCGCAGCCATCCGATGCCATCTACTGTGGAGTCCTTCAGTCACACAGCATTGGCCAACCCTAGAGCTACCACTGTGTTAAAAGCAATCAATGTATTTGCTCGTCTGGATTCTGAATGCACATGTGCTCTCGAATTGCTATTTAGTATTATTGGAATCAGACGAATGCTATGAAAGTGAAGCACAGATATTCATTTTATTTCCTTCCTGCCCAACGGACTAGTTGGTTGTTGTGTCCAAAACTTAGACAATCATTATGAAACTCATTATGATGATGCAAATTAGGTCATTGCAGGAAGTGGGCATAAAATGTGTTACTAAATAACATAAAAATGTTACTCACACCCCATGAATTTCTGCACTATAGAAGAAAGTGCAAAGAGTGAGCAAATGTCAGCATGATTGGTAAGATTCATCGCCCCGTCACATCTCACCGACAATTTCTAAAAGTGAAGAAATAAGGATGACAATTCTTCTCCAAATTTTATTGCAGAATTGCTGAAGTCACCCAAGTCTGTCTCTTGGCAGCTGGGGTGCGTTGAGTTTAGAGTTGCCAGCTTTGGACAAAAATAGGTGGTATCGTAAAACGGCTTTCTTCTGTGGGTGTTGTCCAATGGCTCTATCTGTGGTCACTGGTCAGCGATATTAATGAAAAGCTTGCAAAAGCTTCCAGAACCCACTGAGTCCTCTGTACCACATTGTACAGTATGTCAAATAGTGAGGCACTTGAGCCGCTGCTGAAGGGCCTGGCATGCAGATCAAGCTATAGGAGCTGTTGCATCTCCAACAATTGTCTACCTTGGTGTTCCCTATGTTGGCCATGAACGTTCACCTAACCAACCTTTTTCTTTCAACACCTCACCTTCATGACCCTTTCTCCATCTGTCATGCTGGCATATGCAGTTCAGTTTTGGGCACCAATTCACAAAAAGAACATTGGGGAACTGGAGAAAGTACAGAGAAGAGCAACTAAACTGATACGAGGCATGGAGGAGATCAGCTATGAGGAACGATCAGAGGAACTGAATTTATTCTCTCTTGAGAAGAGGAGATTAAGGGGGATATGATCAATATGTATAAATACATCAGTGGTTCATATAGTGAACTCGGCGTAGACAGGGGTGTATTTACCACAAGGCATTTGCCTAGGGCGGCATTTTTCAGGGGGCAGCAGTTTTTTCAGGGGGGCAGTAAAGAAGGAAAAGATAGAAGGAAAGGAAGAAGGAAAGAAAGAAGGCACACACGCAGCACGGGGATCTGAGAGGCTGAGGTCTATTAATGGTGTATCCAGAGCCTGACTCTTGTTGCAAGGGATGTCTTGAGCTGCGAAGGTGGTGTCTTATCTCTTGCTGGAGTGGGGGGGGGCATTTGCCAGTGTATGGGGGGCAGTGGTAGTAAAAGGCTCTCTCGGGTGGGGCTGGGGGGCCTGGGGTGTTCTTCATGGGGCAGAGGGGAGCCAATTTTTGTGTTACCTAGGGCAGCACGAAACCTAAATACACCACTGGGTGTAGAGCTATTCACCCTGAGGTCAACACAAAGGACAAGGGGACACTCTTTACATCTGGAGAAAAAGAAATTTAATCTCCAAACACGGAAAGGTTTCTTCACAGTGGGAGCTGTGAAAATGTGGAATAGACTCCCTCAAGAGTTGGTTCTGGCCAGCTCAGTGGATTGCTTCAAAAAAATTCTGGATTCTTTCTTAGATACACAGAATATAACTGGATACTAACATTTATAGGTAAAGTTGTTCCAGGGAATATCCAATTGCCTCTTGGGGGATCAGGAAGGAATTTTTTCCCAGCAGGTGCAAATTGGATCATGCTTTGCTGGGGTTTTTTTTGCCTTCCTCTGGATCAACTGTGGGTATAGGATTATAACTTTTTTTTTTGTTTCCTATGGTTGAACTGGATGGACTTTTGTCTTTTTTCAGCCAGACTAACTAACTATGTAATCTAGGCACACCAGAACCCTGGAACCTTACCAACCTACTGCCCACCATTACCCCGTCAACCATACAACACTCTGTGGGAATATTTAAGATGCTGGGACTTAAATTCTGAATAGTGGCCATGAATTTTTCCGTCGCTTGAACGTTTCCATGTTGCCACTGGTCTGGAGCCCTCACCAAACCAATTTCTTTCTTTCTACTCCCCACCCTCTTGACCATTCCCCCATCTGTTTTAGTGACATTCTAGAACCCTGGAACCTCACCAACCTACCCTCCACCATTGCCCTGTCAACTGTACAATACTCAATTGGAATATCCAAGATGTTCTGGGACTTACATTCCCTATAGTGGCCATGACTTTTTCCCACTCTTGAAACAATTTATTTCTCCACTATACTGCCATGGAACCTATGTCTAACTAACCTTTTTCTTTCTACTCCCCCATCTGTCATGCTGGCACACCAGAACCCTTGGACGTTACCAACCTACTATCTACCGTTGCCCCATCGACTATACAACACTCAACGAGAATATGCAGGATGTGCTGGGACCTAAACTCTCAATAGTGGCCATGAATTTTTCCCTCTCTTGAACACTTCCATCTTGCAATGGTGGTACTACTCTGGAATCCTCCAATAACCAATTTTTTTCTTTCTACTCCCCACCCTCTTGACCATTCCCCCATCTGTTTTAATGACATTCTAGTACCTTGGAACCTCACCAACCTACCCTCCACCATTGCCCTGTTACCTGCACAACACTCAATGGTTATATCCAAGATGTGCTGAGTCTTTAATTCTCAATAGCGGCCATGATTTTTTCCCTCTCTTGAACACTTCCATTCTGCCATGGTGGTACTACTCTGGAATCCTCCCCTAACCAATCTTTTTCTTTCTACTCCCCACCCTCTTGACCATTCCCCCATCTGTTTTAGTGACATTCTAGTACCTTGGAACCTCACCAACCTACCCTCCATCATTGCCCTGTCAACTGTACAACACTCAATGGTTATATCCAAGGTGTGCTGAGACTTTAATTCTCAATAGCGGCCATGAATTTTTCCAACTCTTTAACCTTTCTATCTTGCCATGGCAATCCTACTTTGGAACTCTTACCTAACCTATTTTTTTCTTTCCACTACCCAGATTCTTGACCCTTCTTTATCTGTCATTTTGACACTTGGTGGCATCCTAGAACCCTGGAACCTTACCAACCTGCTGTCCACCATTGATATGTCAACTGTACAACTCAAAGGCAATAACCATGATGTGCTGAGACTTAAATTCTCAATAGCTCAGTACTATAGAAGGGCAGTCGTAATCCATAGAACCCATTGGTCCTGGTAAAGCTGCTCTTGTAGAACAAGGCACCCTTCACCAGATGACGAAGAGGAATTAGACATCTAGAAGAACACAAACCAATGAGTCCAAGGCAACTTTAATCATTCGCATTATGGCTATAAAGGACAACTAACGTATTTTGGTGGCAAAAACACCCCCTTCATTAGGGAAAAAAAACAGATACAGACAAAATATATGTAAAATTCAAATTCCAATCCACAAGTCCGCCCTTGGTAACAGTAAGGTGATTGTCATTCAGTCATAGCACAGCCCTACTTCAATCAACTATGAGGTTTATTTACTAAAGATTTAAGAATGTTTGCACAATAAAATATGTGAAGACCCAATTCAGTTTTCCAATCATGTAGAAAGAAAATCCATTTTCACTTTTTTCATCTGCACATGATTGGGTCATTGAAGTGAATATTCAGGCAATTTATTGAGTAAAGGATTTACTAAATCCTTTAGGGAATTTACTAAAGGATTTACTTAATCCCTTAGTAAATTAGTCTCTAAGTGTGACTGATGTGAACATAAGGTATGTCTAAGCCAAGGACAGGTAGCTGGAGAGCTGTCAGCATAGTCAGTACACTAGTAGGGACCAGTAAGGAGATAGAAGTTGTCAGGAAATAGTTGAACCTAAGTTCAGGAAATTCACTTTTACCTTAAAGGGTAAGTTCACCTTTTTACAAAAAAATGAAAAGATGAACTAACTCTAAATATCTTGATCACCCTCTGCTGGTAGCGGCATTGAAGCCCTGTGCTGTTGGTGTAACTCTTTGTAAACCATGCACCATAATACACAGCCCTGGAGTGTGTATCCATCATAATACTTGTAATGCCAAGCACTCAATGTGACTGCACTGTCCAATGAAAAGAGCTTTTCTCTTCTGGGGCACCTTACCAGAAGAAGCCTCAGATGTGCTTCTCATTGGTTGGCATTTTCATGTGGTCCTGCTGACCAATAAGTGCTTGCCACTATGAGCATTATCATGTTGGGGGTGTAAACAGGGGCGGACTGACAACTCATGGGGGATAGAGAATATAGGGCCCCTGTGTCCTTGCCCAAACTCAAAAAAGCCTATGAAAAAGGTACCAGGGGCATCTCATGGGGCTCCCTACTGACCCCGGGCCCTCGGGCAGTGCCCGAGTTTCCAAATGGTCAGTCCGCCCCTGGGTGTAAATATACAAACCATCACACCGGCAGAATGGGGACTTACAGACGCAAGGTCCAGAGAGGCGACCAAGATATTTGAATTTAGTTCACCTTTTCGCTTTTTGAGAAATGGTAGACTTATCCTTTAAAAATATTTAAAGCCAAAACATTTTTTCTATTTACCTCCTCATTAGGGGGATTTTTTTTCATATTTACCTGTCCTGTAGACTCTACATTAAGTGAGAGGACATTTTTCCAATGTCACAAGTGTCCCAATTGGAAGATTTCCCTTCTGGTTGCAACTCAAAATTTTGAATTTGCCCATGGTTTTATTCCTCATGTATATCCCTATTATTGCTCTATGATAAGGAAATTCCTGTGACTCCCCATGATCACTTCCTGTCTTGTAGACTCAACAGGAAGTGAGAGAACATCTTACCAATGCCACAGGAACAGGTGTCCCAATTCAAAGATTATTTCTCTATTACTGTTCTGGTGGCAACTCGAAATTTTGGACTTGGCCTCATTTTTTTTCTTCACGTTACCATGTACATCCCCATATTCCCATGATTTCTTATGATCAAAATATTCCCATGACTCCCCATGATCACTTCCTTCACTTCCTGTCTTGTAGACTCAACAGGAAGTGAGACAACATCTTTCCACTGTCACAGGAACAAGTGTCCCTATTGGGAGATTACCCCTCTGTTCCTTTTCTGGTGGCAACTCAAAATTTTGAATTTGCCCTTGCTTTCATTCCCTCTGTTACCATGTTTATCCCCATATCCTCACAATTTCCCTATGATCGGAATATCCATGATCATTTCCTTCACTTCCTGTGTTGTAGACTCAACAGGAAGTGATAGAACATCTTACAAATTCCACGGGAACAAAAGTTCCCATTGTAAGATTACCCCATTATTTATGTGCTGGTGGCAACTCCAAATTTTGAGTTTGTCCTCACTTTTTTTCTTTGTGTTGCCACGTATATATCCCAATATCTCCACAATTTTCCTATGACCAGGATATCCTCATGATTCCCCATGATCACTTCCTTCACTTCCTGTCTTGTAGACTTAGTAGGAATGAGAGAACATTTTCCAATGTCACAGAAAAAATTGTCCCCAATGGAAGATTTCCATGTTCTTCTATTCCTGTTCTGGTGGCAACTCAAAATTTTGAATTTGTTCTCACTTTCATTCCTCACAATACCATGTATATCCCCATGGCTTCCTATGATCAGGGCAATTAGAGAGACAAACCTCTGTGATGTGATGTGGGGACCTCTGATTTAATGGGGGGGGTCTCTGATGTGATGGGGTACCTCTAACATGAAGGGGAACTTTGATGTGGAAGGAGGCCTGTGATGCGATGGAGGCCTCTAATATGAAAGGGGGTCTCTGGTGTGGAGGGAGGTTCTGTTGTGATGGGAGGACCTTTGATGTGATGGGGGACCTCTGATGTAAAGGGGGGCTCTGATGTGGAAGGAGGCTCTGATGTGATTGGGGACTACTGATGTGAAGGGGGGACCTCTGATGTGGAGGGGAGCTCTGATGTGGAAGGAGGCTCTGATGTGATTGGGGAATACTGATGTGATGGGGGGATCTCTGATGTAAAGGGGGGCTCTGATGTGGAAGGAGGCTCTGATGTGATTGGGGACTACTGATGTGATGGGGGGGACCTCTGATGTGGAGGGGAGCTCTGATGTGATTGGGGACCTCTGATGTGATAGGGGGACCTCTGATGTGATAGGGGGGACCTCTGATGTGATAGGGGGGACCTCTGATGTGAAGGTAATTTCCTCAAAGTGGTTGTGTGAATCATCCCAAGCTCAGGTTTCCCATTTAAAAGTCAGAAACAATTGAGTACTGTCCGTGATACTTTTTTATTTGCACTAACATACAATTTTGAGGACAAGCTTTCGGGGTATGTCCCCTTCTTCAAGGTCCAAGCAGTACTAACTAGATAGTACTGCTTGGACCTTGAAGAAGGGGATACTCCCTGAAAGCTTGTCCTCAATATTGTATGTTAGTGCAAATAAAAAAAGTATCACGGACAGTACTCAATTGTTTCTGTCGCAAATGCACTAATAGGGCTACAATCACCTCAAGCCATTTATAAGTAAAATTTAATTTTTTTTACAGTTTAGATTTACAGTTTAGACTGTGGGGACCTTGAGATTGTTTTCTTTTAAAGGTGCCACAATTTAATAAAATCTGGCCTAGAACATGCACAATATAATGTGTACTTTTTTTTGCTGAATGAAAACCATGTTCCGTTGGAATTCTCCAACAGAGATTTTCCATCCATGCACCTTCGAATTTTGGTAAAAAATAATAATTGATTTGACCCTACTAACCATTAGAGAATTGAACAAATGTTCCAAACTTTT
This sequence comes from Staurois parvus, assembly GCF_062004578.1. Classification (NCBI taxonomy): domain Eukaryota; kingdom Metazoa; phylum Chordata; class Amphibia; order Anura; family Ranidae; genus Staurois; species Staurois parvus. The sequence goes on along the minus strand of NW_028317936.1, from coordinate 2,354,082 downwards.
TCTGGTACCAAAAAAAGCTTTGTTAAAAGAATTTTGGAACATACCATGTATAAATGTTGAAGGTAGCATGAAACAAGAGGTTGTATGTTAGAAATATTAACCCACACAGGGGTAGTATGTGGATAATTGAAATGTATAACATGGTTAAAAAGTTACGTGGAGCCAGGGGCGGACTGACCATTTGGAAACTCGGGCACTGCCCGAGGGCCTGGGGTCAGTAGGGGGCCCCATGAGATGCCCCTGGTACCTTTTTCATAGGCTTTTTTGAGTTTGGGTAAGGACACAGGGGCCCCATGATCCCCTATTGCCCCATGAGTTGTCAGTCCGCCCCTGCGTGGAGCAAAAGTCTTCTGCACTAAAGAGTAGCGTAAATCTCATGTAAGTATGTTAGTGCAACCTAACCCCTATCATTGCAACTGTGAGTGTGCTCAGGTGGATGGTGGGGTGGCAGGAAACTTCCATGAGTCCCACCAATTACCTCAAATGGAGAAGGAGCACTCATAGTGTCTAGATAACATTAAAAGGAAAATTATAGAAAAAAAGAGAAAAGAGGAGAGGAGAAATGAATTAGGAGGGGGAATATGGTAAAGAAAGGTATAGGGAATCTGTGAATGTTCTCCACAGGGAGTAGGCGGCTATGATTCTGCCCCTGTAATTCCAGAGAGAAGCAGTAAAAGAGTACTAGATCACAGTTGGAGCAGTCTTGTGGTGAAATGGAAGACCGGCTGATAGTCAAGCCAAGGCTGCCAAATTGAGAGAAATTTATCATGTTTGCCTCAAGCACCGCTGTTAATTTTTTGTTAATAATGAATCCCTGGATTCTGGAGTTTCAAACCAGGGGCAGACTGACAACTCATGGGGCCCCCGGGCAATAGGGGATCATGGGGCCCCTGTGTCCTTGCCCAAACTCAAAAAAGCCTATGAAAAAGGTACCAGGTGCATCTCATGGAGCCTCCTACTGACCAAATGGTCAGTCCGCCCCTGTTTCAAACTTTTTCAAATGAAATTCGACTAGTGCATGGCCAGTTTTAGTGCTCACGAACATTATCACATCATCACCCTAACTCAGCCAATCTCATCCAGGCTTCCATGGAACTCTCGGGTTCTTCCAGGGGTGCCTAGAAGATTCCTTGAGCTGTGGGTAACTGACCTCCCATCTGATGGTACCTGCATAGTTCCAAGTCCAACACCACTTGGAAGAACCAGTGGCATGACTGCAAGGGAGTCATACTGGCTACCCTGTAAGTGGGGCATTCTTCCCATTTACCAACACCAGTGTAATAGGCATTTTCCCAATGATGCCTGATAGATTGATCCTACCAGGGGTTACTAAAATATGAAAATTATTTCAAGGGTTCCCCTGGAGTAAAAAGGCTGCCCTAGATGGACTTGTTTCTTTTCAGCCTGTCTATGTCACTAATGGCTTGTGGTGGTTGGTAAATGCTTTCAGGTGCATCCAGCTTGCATTTGAGGTCAGTTTGAGATGCTTCTGAGATTATTCAGAATTAACTGGTTGATTTCCTATAACAGCCTCCCTACTGGGACTCCCCCTTGCAGACATGTGGGTTGCGCTGCCTGTAGTTATGCCAACGTCTGCAACAATGATTGTAGGATGAGGTGAAACAGAAACAAAGAAGAGCAAGGACTGAAAAAAGATGAAGTGGTCCATTGAGTATTCCCCCTTTGGGTGTGTGTGTGGGGGGGGGGGAACAGGGGTATGTATTTAAGTTTATTAAACCATTTTGTCTGAGGATAGACCTGTGTTTAACCCAAGCATGTTTAAGTTCTCTTACTGTTGATTGACTCATCACCTTTTGCTGGAAGTCTGTTCCAAGAAACCACTAGTGTTCCAGTAAAACAATATTTTCTACAGTTAGTTTTATACTTTTGACCTGCTAGTCTGAGGTCATTTCTCCATATTTCTAATCCTAGTATCATACTGAATATACTGAACCTCATTCTCCCCCGTTAAGCATTTTACCTCTTTCCCACATAATTTCTATGTGTGACATATGTGTGAGGGTGGGCTTTAACATCGTCACACTGCTTCCATGTTCTCCCAGCACAGTGACCAAGCTGCCATGAAGAGCTCTCAGTCTCTAGTCACGATTGGAATTCGCAGAATGGGCTCCTGAACATGTGGCCACTGTGACAGCCAATTAAAGTGGTCACATGATTGGGAAGGCAGTCTCTTCCATTGGGGTTGGGCAGGAAGGGGTTAAAGGTTACACTCATGCCCTCCTAAACCTTTTTTTTCCTTGAGGCTGTATATTCATTGGAATGCAATTTCTCAATGCCACTTTAATAGTGATGAGTCTGAATTTGGTCCACACTTGGATCCAGCTGAATCTGGAAGTTGGCTGTCATCCCTGAATCAATGAGCTGCAGTCGGGACAAGGGACGGACTGACCATTTGGAAACACGGGCACTGCCCGAGGGCCTGGGGTCAGTAAGGTGCCCCATGAGATGTCCCTGGTACCTTTTTCATAGGCTTTTTTGAGTTTGGGCAAGGACACAGCGGCCCCATGATCCCCTATTGCCCCATGAGTTGTCAGTTCATCCCTGGTCGGGACATGGTGTCAGGAGCATGAGGTCACAAGAATAACTGCCCTATTTGTGTATGTGCAGTAACAGGGCGAGGATGCCCATGACATCTTTGACCTAATATGGCCACATAGGTATATTAGGTCAATAACACTGACCTAGTATGTCCATGGGGCCATAATAATTCAATGATTTCACAAGCATCCCCACAGCTTTGTGTACGAGTGGATTCTCCCCCTTAAAACTCATTGGTCCAGCATTAGAAGTTCACTTCCAGACTCAGCCGAACATGGGTTTGGATCATGCCCAGAGCAGAACCTAAGGTCACTCCTACAATGAGCTGCAGTAGGAACATGGTGTCACGAGCATGATGTCACGAGTGTCCCTGCCCTTCTGTGTATGTGCAATTGCAGGGCGAGGATGCCCATGCCATCATTGATCTAATATGACCACATGACTATAGTAGGTCAATAACACTGAACAAATGTGGCCACGGGGTCATATTAGTTCAATGATGTCACAAGCACCCCTTTCTATACGAGTGGAATCTCCCACCCGCAACTCTTTGGCCCAGCATTAGAAGTTGACTTCCAGTTTTGGCTAGACATGGATTTGAAACATGCCTGTAGCCAAACCCAAGGCCACCGCTACAATGAGCTTCAGTTGGAACATGGTGCCACGAGCATGATGTCACAAGCATCCCTACCCTTTTGCGTATGTGCAGTTGCAGGACAAGGATGCCCATGACATCATTGACCTAATATGGCCACATGGCCCTGTTAGGTCAATAACATTGACTTAATATGACCATGGGGCCATATTAGTTTAATGATGTCATGAGCATACCCACCCCTTTGTCTATGAGTAGAATCACCCACCCAAAACTCATTAGCCCAGCACTAGAAGTTGACTTCCAGCTTCAGCTAACCATGGGTTTGGATCACATCCGGAGCCAAACCGAAGGTCACCCCTACAATGAGCTGCGGCTGGGACATGGTGTCACAAACATGATATTACGAATATCCCTGTCTTTTTGTGTATGTGCAATTGTGGAGCGAGGATGTCCATGATTTCATTGACCTAATATGGCCACATGGCCCTGTTAGGTCAATAACATTGACTTAATATGACCACGGGGCCATATTAGTTCAAATATGTCACAAATATCCACACCCCTTTTGTGTACAAGTGTAATCCGCCACTTGAAACTCATTGCCTGTCAAGGTCCTACCTTTTCCCAGAGGTTATGCTGCTCCATGTGCTGGCATCCATCTTGGGTTTCTGCAGAGCATGGTGGGAGTCTTTTATGCCTTCAGGCCTCTGCGGTCCATCCCCCAGAGGGATGTGGGTGATCACATATAAGCCTGTTGTCTGCACCTAATGTCCTTTGTTGCTAGATAATAAGTGGCACCATTGGTCACTATTGATGCTGCCAACATGTAAATATTGTGGGACCATTGTGGCTAACCCTTTCTTGCCACTGACTAGCTGTTAACACTGGGAGGCTAGGGCGGACTTCCTGATCACATGATCACTATGAGGGGCTGTCACGGCGGTCACAATTCTGGGAGTGAGAGGGAGGCCAGGCCACTGTGTTGGTACTGACAACAACTTGGATCTTGCTGTCAACTTTATGGAAGGGGAATTCAGTATAGCTAACCCCTTTTGCCCCTGACTAGATCTGAACACTGGGAGGAGGAGCAAACTTCCTGATCACATGATCACTATGATTGGCTGTCACAGTTGTTACATTATTGGGAGGTGGCAAGAGGCTCAGTTGCTGTGCAGGTATGGACAACATCTTAGATCTTGCGGCTAAGTTAATGGGGGAGGGACCAGCATGGCTAACACCTTTCCATTCCTGAAAAGGTCTTAGCACCGGAGGACATCCTGATTAGGAGCGGACTGACCATTTGGAAACTCGGGCGCTGCCGGAGGGCCCGGGGTCAGTAGGGGGCCCCATGAGATGCCTCTGGTACCTTTTTCATAGGCTTTTTTGAGTTTGGGCAAGGACACAAGGGCCCCATGATCCCCTATTGCTCGGGGGCCCCATGAGTTGTCAGTCCGCCCCTGATCCTGATCACATGATTACTATGACTGGCTGTAACAGTGGTTACATTGTTGGGAGCCAGTGGGAGAGCTTAGTCACTGTGCTGGGTATGGACAACATCTTGGATCTTGCTGTCATTCATGGAAGGGGGGTTCATCATGACTAACCCCTTTCCACCCCTTCCTTCAGGTCCACCTCCCCTTGGCCTATCCATTAAATACATGTGCCTCTACTACGTTATGGACCTGAGGGAAGGGGTTAGCCATGATGAACCCCCCTTCCATGAAGTTGACAGCAAGATCCAAGATGTTGTCCATACCCAGCACAGTGATCAAGCTCTCCCATTGGCTCCCAACAATGTAACCACTGTTACAGCCAGTCATAGTGATCATGTGATCAGGATGTCCTCCCGGTGCTAAGACCTTGTCAGGAGTGGAAATGTGTTAGCCATGCTGGTCCCTCCCCCATGTGTGCTAACTAAACCCCTGTTTTTAACGCATATTGTTAGACAGGTTAATTCGGTTTGTTTGCAGGCTGGTTGGTAAGCTGAGCCGGGAATTTTTCTCTTTTGTTGTTTGACATGCGTCACCCTTCCATGCGCTCCTTGCTGTGAAGGCCAGCTATAGACTGGGGCAGCAGCCATTTTTTGTAAAGCCTTTCCACCCCGACTAGGTCTCAACACCAGGAGGCGGGGAGGACATCCTGACCACATGATCACTATGATTGGCTGTCACAGCTTTCACATTATTGGAAGCTGGCGAGGGTCTCATCACTGTGCTGGGTATGGACATCATCTTGGATTTTGATGCCAACATCTTGGAAGGGGGGTCGATCATGGCTAAGCCCTTTCCACCTCTGACTAGGTCTTAACACTGGGAGATGGGGAGGACATCCTGACCACATGATCACTATGATTGGCTGTCATGGCTTTCACATTATTGGGAGCTGGCGGGGGTCTCGGTCACTGTGCTGGGTATGGACAACATCTTGGATTTTGCCACCAACATCTTGGAAGGGGGGTTGATCATGGCTAACCCCTTCCCACCCCTGACTAGGTCTTAACTCCGGAAGGCGAGGAGAAGATCCTGACCACATGATCAGCATGATTGGCTGTCACGGCTTTCACATTATTGGGAGCTGGCGGGGGGCTCGGTCACTGTGCTGGGTATGAATAAAATCTTGGATTTTGCCGCCAACATCTTGGAAGGGGGGTCGATCATGGCTAACCCCTTTCCACCTCTGACTAGGTCTTAACACTGGGAGATAGGGAGGACATCCTGACCACATGATCACTATGATTGGCTGTCATGGCTTTCACATTATTGGGAGCTGGCGGGGGTCTCGGTCACTGTGCTGGGTATGGACAACATCTTGGATCTTGCTGTCATTCATGGAAGGGGGGTTCATCATGACTAACCCCTTTCCACCCCTTCCCTCAGGTCCACCTCCCCTTGGCCTATCCATTAAATACATGTGCCTCTACTACGTTATGGACCTGAGGGAAGGGGTTAGCCATGATGAACCCCCCTTCCATGAAGTTGACAGCAAGATCCAAGATGTTGTCCATACCCAGCACAGTGATCAAGCTCTCCCATTGGCTCCCAACAATGTAACCACTGTTACAGCCAGTCATAGTGATCATGTGATCAGGATGTCCTCCCGGTGCTAAGACCTTGTCAGGAGTGGAAATGTGTTAGCCATGCTGGTCCCTCCCCCATGTGTGCTAACTAAACCCCTGTTTTTAACGCATATTGTTAGACAGGTTAATTCGGTTTGTTTGCAGGCTGGTTGGTAAGCTGAGCCGGGAATTTTTCTCTTTTGTTGTTTGACATGCGTCACCCTTCCATGCGCTCCTTGCTGTGAAGGCCAGCTATAGACTGGAACAGCAGCCGCCATTTTTTGTAAAGCCTTTCCACCCCGACTAGGTCTCAACACCAGGAGGCGGGGAGGACATCCTGACCACATGATCACTATGATTGGCTGTCACAGCTTTCACATTATTGGAAGCTGGCGAGGGTCTCATCACTGTGCTGGGTATGGACATCATCTTGGATTTTGATGCCAACATCTTGGAAGGGGGGTCGATCATGGCTAAGCCCTTTCCACCTCTGACTAGGTCTTAACACTGGGAGATGGGGAGGACATCCTGACCACATGATCACTATGATTGGCTGTCATGGCTTTCACATTATTGGGAGCTGGCGGGGGTCTCGGTCACTGTGCTGGGTATGGACAACATCTTGGATTTTGCCACCAACATCTTGGAAGGGGGGTTGATCATGGCTAACCCCTTCCCACCCCTGACTAGGTCTTAACTCCGGAAGGCGAGGAGAAGATCCTGACCACATGATCAGCATGATTGGCTGTCACGGCTTTCACATTATTGGGAGCTGGCGGGGGGCTCGGTCACTGTGCTGGGTATGAATAAAATCTTGGATTTTGCCGCCAACATCTTGGAAGGGGGGTCGATCATGGCTAACCCCTTTCCACCTCTGACTAGGTCTTAACACTGGGAGATAGGGAGGACATCCTGACCACATGATCACTATGATTGGCTGTCATGGCTTTCACATTATTGGGAGCTGGCGGGGGTCTCGGTCACTGTGCTGGGTATGGACAACATCTTGGATTTTGCCGCCAACATCTTGGAAGGGGGGTTGATCATGGCTAACCCCTTCCCACCCCTGACTAGGTCTTAACTCTGGAAGGCGAGGAGAAGATCCTGACCACATGATTAGTATGATTGGCTGTCACAGCTTTCACATTATTGGGAGCTGGCGGGGGGCTCGGTCACTGTGCTGGGTATGAACAACATCTTGGATTTTGCCACCAACATCTTGGAAGGGGGGTCGATCATGGCTAAGCCCTTTCCTCCCCTGACTAGGTCTTAATAACTCGAGGCGGGGAAGACATCCCGACCACATAATCACTATGATTGGCTGTCACGGCTTTCACATTATTGGGAGCTGGCGGGGGGCTCGTCACTGTGCGGGGTATGGACATCATCTTGGATTTTGATGCCAACATCTTGGAAGGGGGGTCGATCATGGCTAACCCCTTTCCGCCCCTGACTAGGTCTTAACACCGCGAGGCGGGGGGGACATCCTGACCACATGATCACTATGATTGGCTGTCACGGCTTTCACGTTATTGGGAGCTGGTGGTGGGCTCGGTCACTGTGCTGGGTATGAACAACATCTTGGATTTTGCCGCCAACATCTTGGAAGGGGGGTCGATCATGGCTAACCCCTTCCCACCCCTGACTAGGTCTTAACTCTGGAAGGCGGGGAGGACATCCTGACCACATAATCACTATGATTGGCTGTCACGGCTTTCACATTATTGGGAGCTGGCAGGGGGCTCCGTCACTGTGCTGGGTATGAACAAAATCTTGGATTTTGCCGCCAACATCTTGGAAGGGGGGTCGATCATGGCTAACCCCTTTCCGCCCCTGACTAGGTCTTAACACCACAAGGCGGGGAGGACATCCTGACCACATGATCACCATGATTGGCTGTCACGGCTTTCACATTATTGGGAGCTGGCGGGGGGCTCAGTCACTGTGTTGGATATGGACAACATCTTGGATTTTGCCGCCAACATCTTGGAAGGGGGGTCGATCATGGTTAACCCCTTTCCACCCCTGACTAGTTCTTAACACCGCGAGGCGGGGAGGACATCCCGATCACATGATTACTATGCTTGGCTGTTACAGCGGTCACAATACTGAGAGCTGGTGGTAATCTCAGTCACTATGCAGGGTACCGACATCTTGGATCTTGCTGCCAACTTCATGGGGGGGGGCAGCATGGCTAAACCTTGTCAGCCCCGGTTTAGGTCTTAACACCAGGAGGTGGGGTGGACTTCACTCTGATTAGCTGTTACAGCGTTCACATTATAGAGAGCTGGTGGAAGAGCTCAATCACTGTGCTGGGCATGGGCAATATTTTAGATCTTGCTGGTATTTCTTGACACTAATTAGCCCAGAGATTGTGCAGTTTTTGTTTTAATATTTCAAATTTTGTTGCTTTTTCATTCGTAACCGAAACAGATTATACCCTTTATGTGCAGCTCTGATGGCTCTAAAACTGAACCGTTAACAATCAGTTTTGCAGTTACCCTCGTTCCATTCTGAGACGGCTTTTTATCTTCTGCATGGAGGTAAATAACAAGTACAGACATGTATACAAACATGTTCCGGCAAAGACGGCTGACTTCACGCCCGGCGTACAGTTGGAAAAAAAGATGAAAACAGAGGAAACCACAATACTGCACACACACAGCAGAAGCTGACTGAGTTATGACCCGAACCACCGAAACTGTGACATCACCCCGATGCCCTAGAAACTGAATTTATTAGTATTCTTGGCGGTGTGTGAAAAAAAAAATCCCTCAGCATTAAGATACCATTACCTGTCCTTTTCACAGAAGAGCAACCGCTCTGCGAAAAAAAAAAAATCACAGGTTGCAGAATTTTACTACTGTATGGAAAATCCAAAGATCACCCATAAAAAAATTTTGCACATGCAGTAGATTCCACCTGCCTACAGAAAACAAAACTGATTTATGAGAACTGGAGGAATGAAAATTGGAGGGTTTGTCGTTCATGGCAATGTTGGGATAGACTCACTCAACATTCAGGAAAAAGATATGGAACTGTGCCCCTCCCCCCTAATGCATGATGTAGATAGATGTACTGGCATCCTCCCACTGGGCTCTAATTGCCCATAGTTGACTTGGAGCACTATGCATGCATGGCATCTGTTCACTTTCTAGCAGCTGGGGGGGGGGGTTTGCTCATGCATGTTGTGTTTTTATTGTTGGCTGTGGGTGGTTGGGGCAAGAACGTTGGAGTGAGGGCTTGTTGGAGCAACAGTAGCTATCATAGTAGACAAAAAGCCCAGTAGAAAGAAATGTGTTCTAGTTGCCCACCACTGATCTCAATCACGCATGCAGCTTGTAGGCAGGTGGTAGAGTGGGTTCCCCTTTAAGGTGCTCTTTCCCCTGGGAGAAGGCTGGGAGACTAGGCAGGACCTAGGATGGAGGTGAGGTTGTCTGGGGAAGTAAGAGAAGAAGGAAAGATTATCTGCTGTCCTCCTTCTTTCCTCAACCTCCCCTTCCCGGGGGAGAGCAGGGTGCCCTGGGGTTCCCATCTTAGCTCCAGGAGAGAGAAGGAAGAGCCATGGAGCTGGTTTACCCCTCCATTTCCCCCATCCTTGGTCAGCAAGAACCAAGGCCCATCTAACTGAAAGAGCAAGAGCAGCTACCAGCGGGGCCTGGAACCAAGAGTGTGTTTGCCACTGAATTTTGTACTATTGGAGCGATGGCCAGTTTAGGAATACACACAACAAGAGGGCTACTACCCATATATCTTGGATGAAGAAGAGCCACAGGTGGCCAATCCACAGTTGCTCAACTGCAGGGCTGAGGGCTTGTTGGAGCAGCAGTAGCTGTCATAGTAGACAAAAAGCCCAGTAGAAATAAATGAGTTCTAGTTGCCCACCACTGATCTCAATCACGCATGCAGCTTGTAGGCAGGTGGTAGAGTGGGTTCCCCTTTAAGGTGCTCTTTCCCCTGGGAGAAGGCTGGGAGACTAGGCAGGGCCTAGGATGGAGGTGAGGTTGTCTGGGGAAGTAAGAGAAGAAGGAAAGAGTATCTGCTGTCCTCCTGCTTTCCTCAACCTCCCCTTCCCGGGGGAGAGCAGGGTGCCCTGGAGTTCCCATCTTAGCTCCAGGAGAGAGAAGAAAGAGCCATGGAGCTGGTTTACCCCCCATTTCCCCCATCCTTGGTCAGCAAGAACTGAGGCCCATCTAATTGAAAGAGCAAGAGCAGCTACCAGCGGGGCCTGGAACCAAGAGTGTGTTTGCCACTGAACTGTGTTGTACTATTGGAGCCATGGCCAGTTGAGGAATACACACAACAATAGGGCTACTACCCATATATCTTGGATGAAGAAGAGCCACAGGTGGCCAATCCACAGTTGCTCAACTGCAGGGCTGAGGGCTTGTTGGAGCAGCAGTAGCTGTCATAGTGGACAAAAGGTCCAGTAGAAATGAGTTCTAGTTGCCCACCACTGATCTCAATCATGCACACAACTTGTAGGCAGGTGGTAGAGTGGGTTCCCCTTTAGGGAGCTCTGTCCCCTGGGAGAAGGCTGGGAGACTAGGCAGGACCTAGGATGGAGGTGGGGCTGTCTGGGAAAGTAAGAGAAGAAGGAAAGATTACCTGCTGTCCTCCTGCTCTCATCAACCAACCCCCCCATCCTAGCCCCAGGAGAGAGAAGAGAGAGCCATGGAGCTGGTTTACCCCTCCATTTCCCCCATCCTTGGTGAGCAAGAACTGAGGCCCATCTCACTGAAAGGGCAAGAGCAGCTACCAGCAAGGCCTGGAACCAAGAGTGTGTTTGCCATTGAACTGTATTGTACTGTTGGAGTCATGTCTGGTTGAGGAATACACACAACAACTACCCATATATCTTGGATGAAGAAGAGCCACAGGTGGCCGATCCACAGTTGCTCAACTGCATACAATAGTAAGATAAAAAATACTCACGACTACAGCATGAATGCCCTTTAGATGCTTGTTTTTATTTGGAGACCACAGTATAAAACTTGAAGATACAGAAAAGTTGACCAACTTTTCTGTACCTGAAACTTTTATACTGTGGTCTCCAAATAAATACAAGCATCTAACCAGCATGCACGGTTGTGCGGCTCCTTCCTTAATTACTATTGTATGTAGGCTTTCAGTAAAAGAACAAAAACCACACCCAGCCTCTCGGTGCCCTTATTCAGCAAGAATGCTGCCCTAAAGAGGATGAGCGTAAGTTCTACTGGTATTCCCTGGCCGTCAGCCTGGAGAAGGTGCCCAGTTTCTGGAACCCCTGGGAGTGGAGGGGAGGAAGCACACAGTTAGAAGGGTGGATCAGGGGTCAGTTGTCGCCTGCCACCCACACATCGAAGAGAGTTGTCGGGCAAAGTCCTGTATTGCTCACTTAGATCAGCCTGCCACCGCCAACAAGCTGCCCATCCTGCCCTTCCCTCTCATCCTGGCCTTGGTTCACTAGAGAAGCGCACAAACCTTCTTCATCAGAGCTCAAGGAGGTTTGGCCTTCGAAACTGAGTGCTTACCCCCACGATGGGACTCGCCCTGGCTCTCTATCTCTGAAGTCCCTGTGAGGACTTACATGCCTGATTTTATTCGCTGTTTGTGAGTACCTTTTTTATTAATAAAAATTTTTGTGTACTGAGGTAATGCGCAAGGTTTGTGCGCTTCTCGTTTTTATTTCGCTTTGTAGTGTTGGTCGGGCTTCCCCAGCCTTGTTTGGAGCCGCACAACCTTTGATGCACTGGTGGTCGCTGTTTTCCAGTTCTGGTTCCACCTATTTACCACCCGCCTGGGTCCTAGAGCGCAGAAGAAATCGTGCTTGGTTCACTAGAACCAATTAAACAAGAACTTCACTCATCTCTGTATTTTTTTTTTACCTGATTTCCTAAATTAACCTCAACACACATACTTACATGTGCAGCAAATCCAGCGTTTTCCTGCCATAACCCTCTAAAGGCTTGCAGATCTTGCACCTCCATTGCTTACGTCATTGGGAGCTGGTTCTTGCTGACTGACCCTTGATGACACACAGCAGCACATACGCACTGTGTCCTAAATGGCCCAAAGCCTTCTGGGATGTATGATGTGGGTATCTCAGAAGGCTTCTGGCAGCCGGAGAGGTCATTCTCCTCTAGGTAAGAAAGGCCGAAACTCAGGCAGCGCTCCACAAAAATAATTTCCTCCTCCAATAAAATGTATCTACAATTTCTTGAAAAGATGTGTAATGTTCTCTTAAGAAGGAAAAAAAGGGAGTGAAGGTTCGCTTTACAGTGGATCTCAACCTTAAGTCGAAGATATATAGTTAGCTAGTTGGGTAGTTGAGGCATTGAAGCTGATTTGATAAGGAAATTGAGAATCTTCACCCAATAAATTGTCTGGATGTTGACTTCAGCTATCCAATCATGTGAAAAGTGAATCTCGGCTTACCTACTTCACCTACACGTGATTGGATAATTGAAGTGACCATCTACATGACACTCTAGGGCAGCAATGGGCAAACTACGGCCCACGGGCCGTATACGGCCCGGCGGACCTTTTAATCCGGCCCGCAGAGCGTGATACATTGGCTGTCAGGATGTGTGTAGGCGGGGCAGCGTGACGAACGTGAGGGGAGCTAGGCTCCTCTCACAGTCCGCCCTGAAGACCGGAACGGCGCAGGAACACGGCGAGAGGAACGCGCGGAGCAAAGGTAAGTGAGTTGACACAGGGGGGACTTGGCTTACTACTTGGGGGGGAATAGTACTATGGGGGATGAATTAATATGGGGAATGAATTACTATAGAGGGGATGAATTACTATAGGGGGGATGAATTACTATAGGGGGGATGAATTACTATAGGGGGGATGAATTACTATATGGGGGATGAATTACTATGGGGGATAAATTACTATATGGGGGATGAATTACTATATGGGGGATGAATTACTATGGGGGATGAATTACTATATGGGGGATGAATTACTATGGGGGATGAATTACTATATGGGGGATGAATTACTATGGGGGATGAATTACTATATGGGGGATGAATTACTATGGGGGATGAATTACTATATGGGGGATTAATTACTATGCTTACTATGGGGGAATATTACTATACTTACTATGGATGACACATACACAGCATTCATCTACTCTTGGTCCGGCCCCCGGGTCCAATATATGAACCCATTGCGGCCCTCAAGTCAAAACGTTTGCCCACCCCTGCTCTAGGGTGTGGGTGGGCCTTTGGCTTTGGAGAACCTACATGTAAACCAATGTTCGGTTCCCCTTCTGGCCTCATGTACTAGGCTATTTAGTATTGTAGGTGAAGTTGGTAGGTGGAGTTGGTAGTGGGGTTCAGATAGTGTGTTCAAGATGGAGGTCGTTTAGTAGTACCAGGTGCCCACGGGTGGTCTCTACTCCTGTGAAGGGCATTCGGAGATGTACCTGGATGTCAATACGAGACCAGACATGTCATCAGATAAAGGGTGAGCAGGGGCGGACTGACAACTCATGGGGCCCCCGGGCAATAGGGGATCATGGGGCCCCTGTGTCCTTGCGCAAACTCAAAAAGCCTATGAAAAAGGTACCAGGGGCATCTCATGGGGCCCCCTACTGACCCTGGGCCCTCGGGCAGTGCTCGAGTTTCCAAATGGTCAGTCCACCCCTGAGGGTGAGCTGCAAGTTACTGGGAACAATGTATAGCATATATTAGAATATAGCACCATAGCAACCCCCTCCTAGATAACTTAAAGGGCACAGGGTCCTTAATAGGGTCCTTGTCAGCCATGCCAATATTTGGAAACGTGTAGGCAGGTATAGTTCAGAATTCCTGCACAGGTGGCACTGTTACGGCCAATGTCGGGACAAGGTCATCTAGCACCCAGGGCGAAGATGCCAAAATGTGTCAGCAAAATCCCCTCCTTCACCTTCACCCCTCCCCCCCCAAAAAAATTCAAGCATTAATCTTCACACTTCCCCTTGCAAGTCAAAATTCTCCCTAAACAAAAAATTCCCCCTCCAAGATTAAATCTGCGCTCTCCCCAAATCTCCCCTCCAAGCACAAATCCTGTACCCCTCAAATTTCCCCCCTGAGCCTAAATCCCCCCAAAAAATCCCCCTCTACTAGCACAAATCCCCTCTCCTATCACTAATCCTCCCCCCAATCTCCCCTCCTAGCACAAATCCTGTACCCCTCAAATTTCCCCCCTGAGCCTAAATCCCTTCCCCCTAAAAATCCCCCTCTCCTAGCACAAATCCTGTACCCCTCAAATTTCTGCCCGAGCCTAAATCCCCCCCAAAAAAATCCCCCTCTACAAGCACAAATCCCCTCTCCTAGCACTAATCCTCCCCCCAATCTCCCCTCCTAGCACAAATCCTGTACCCCTCAAATTTCCCCCCTGAGCCTAAATCCCCTCCAAAAAATCCCCCTCTCCTAGCACAAATCCCCACTCCTACCACTAATCCTCCCCCCAATCTCCCCTCCTAGCACAAATCCTGTACCCCTCAAATTTCCCCCCTGAGTCAAATCCCCCCCCCAAAAAAAAACCTTTCTCCAAGCACAAATCCCTCCAAATCCCCTCTCCTAGCACTAATCCTCCCCCCAATCTCCCCTCCTAGCACAAACCTGTACCCCTCAAATTTCCCCCCTGAGCCTAAATCCCCTTCAAAAAAATCCCCCTCTCTTACCACAAATCCCCTCTCCTAGCACTAATCCTCCCCCCAATCTCCCCTCCTAGCACAAATCCTGTACCCCTCAAATTTCCCACCTTAGCCTAAATCCCCCCCAAAAAAATCCCCCTCTCCTAGCACCATTTTCCCCCAAATCCCCTCTCCTAGCACTAATCCTCCCCTCAATCTCCCCTCCTAGCAAAATCCTGTACCCTTCAAATTTCCCCCCTGAGCCTAAATCCCCCCCCCAAAAAAAATCCCCTCTCCTAGCACAAATCCCCCCAAATCCCCTCTCCTAGCACTAATCCTGCCCCCAAAAATCCCCTCCTAGCATAAATCTCCCCAATCATCCCTACTAGCACAAATCCCCCCAAATCCCCTCTCCTAGAACTAATCCGCCTCCCCAATCTCCCCTCCTAGCACAAATCTTGTACCCCTAAAATTTCCCCCCTGAGCCTAAATCCCCCCCCCCAAAAAAAATCCCCCTCTCCTAGCACTAATCCTCCCCTCTGATCTCCCTTACTAGCATAAATGCCCCCCAATCATCCCTACTAGCACAAATCCCCCCAAACCCTCTCTCCTAGAACTAATCCTCCCCCCCAATCTCCCCTCCTAGCACAAATCCTGTACCCCTCAAATTTCCCCCTGAGCCTAAATTCCCCCCCAAAAAAAATCCCCCTCTCCTAGCACAAATCCCCCCAAATCCCCTCTCCTAGCACTAATCCTCCCACTCAATCTCCCCTCCTAGCATAAATCCCTCAATCATCCCTACTAGCACAAATCCGCCCCCCAAATCCTTTTTCCTAACACAAATCCTCCCTTCTAGTAAAAATCCCCGTCCAAATCACCCCTTTTAGCATAATCCTCTGAACCTCCAACTGCGCCCAAGGCAGCCGCCCCTCCAGCCCACCCCTCATCCCGGCCCTGGTTACAGCAGCCGCTATGCAGAGAGGATGGAGGAGAAGAGGAAAGCCTCTGTAGGCGTCAACAGAGAAGCAGCCATCTGATTGGATACTGTTGTGCTGGATGACTTTAGCAGCCATCTTTAGTCAGGGCAGTGCTAATACATAAAATAAAGACCTTTTTGCGTTCACCTGTTAAATCTGTGCTGTCAATCAAGCAAAAGTGACCAGCTTTCTAAGAAGTATATGTGTAAAAGTGCCGCGCTCACAAAATCCGTAAATACGCATAAATCAAATAATAATATGATTTAATAATAATAAATAGCATGGTCCCACTGCAGATGGCGCGTATTTGTGATGTGGCTAGGACAGGGACACGTACCCGCCAGTGGGGGGCAGTATGTGGACAGGGAAGGCAAAATATAAGCAGATAAAAACTTCAGCTTTAACGTGTCACTAATGGCAAAACTTTTTTTTTTTTCATTTTGGATAGAGCAAGGGAGAATTATAACCTCCGTTTTTTTTTTTTGCGATCTGTGTCCCATTGGGGAGACTTTCCTTCACTTCCTGTCCTATAGCCAAAACAGGAAGTGAGGGAAAATCCCTGGTAGTCACTAGAACTAGCGCCCCCTTTGGAATGGGAGTGTTTTTTTTAATAATTATCAATCAATTGCTGCACCTGCAGGGTTCTAATGAGGAAAGTGGCAGGGTCTGCATTCCTTTAGGCATAATTTCCCTTTGGAAGTATCTCACCTAAAATTAAATTTTTGTTGCAGGGGATGCCCAAAACCTGACTTGCCTTGTATCTTGTGTATCTTGTGTATCTATCGATCTATCTATCTATCTAACTATTATCTATCTATCTATCTATCTATCTATCTATCTATATCTGTCTGTCTATCTATCTATCTATCTATCTATCTATCATCTATCTATCTATCTATCTATCTATTATCTATCTATCTATTATCTATCTATCTATCTATCTATCTATCTATCTATCTATCTATTATCTATCTATCTATCTATCTATCTATCTATCTATCTATCTATCTATCTATCTATTATCTATCTATTATCTATCTATCTATTATCTATCTATCTATCTATCTATCTATCTATCTATCTATCTATCTATCTATCTATATCTGTCTGTCTATCTATCTATCTATCTATCTATCTATCTATCTATCTATTATCTATCTATTATCTATCTATCTATTATCTATCTATCTATCTATCTATCTATCTATCTATCTATCTATCTATTATCTATCTATCTATTATCTATCTATCATCTATCTATTATCTATCTATCTATCTATCTATCTATCTATCTATCTATCATCTATCTATCTATCTATCTATCTATCTATTATCTATCTATCTATCTATCTATCTATCTATCTATCTATTATCTATCTATCTATCTATCTATCTATCTATCTATCTATCTATCTATCTATCTATCATCTATCTATCTATCTATTATCTATCTATTATCTATCTATCTATCTATCTATCTATCTATCTATCTATCTATCTATCTATCTATTATCTATCTATCTATCTATCTATCTATCTATCTATCTATTATCTATTATCTATCTATCATCTATCTATTATCTATCTATCTATCTATTATCTATCTATCTATCTATCTATCTATCTATCTATCTATCTATTATCTATCTATCTATCTATCTATCTATCTATCTATCTATCTATCTATTTTTTTTTTTGAAGTTACCCTTTAATATATATATTTTTACCAAACTTTAAATGATTAATATATAATTTAATATGTATTATTTATTTGTTATTATTTAATTATTTATTATTTAACGTAATTTATTAATTCATTTATTACCTGATTATTCCACTAACAGATTATTATTTCTGCTATTTCTCAGAAATCTGGTGAAAAATCAGCTGAAGCAGAACATCAAACACAAAGACAAGGTAAGATTTTTTTTGTTTGTTTTTTTGTTTTTTTTTCCCCACTTCATTTTATCACGCAGGACAAGGAAATACGATATATAGAGTGTGGGACGCGGAGGCTATCACATTGCCAACATCTCTTACTCAGCACATGTGTAGATCATACAATAATTTTTTTTTTATCATAAAAACAATAGCAAAACTTTATTTACAATGCCTATAAAAGAGAGCAATATCCAATTGCATATCAGCTGGCATATACAGTATGTACGATACAATATCAGTATTGTCCATGGTTGGTTGTTAATATACACTTTCCATAGTGCTTGACTTGTCTGCACCATTTCCAGACCAGGACAGACCCGACGTGTTTCAGAAAACCCTTCTTCAGAGGTTAGTAGGGTAAGCCATGCATTTGCTATTGTACAAAAGAAGACAAAAATGAGCAATCTGTAAAAAGCAAAATCAAGGTTGCCAAGCACATATCCTTCCATCTACTAGGGGCGGACTGACCATTCGGGTAGTGCCCGAGGGCCCAGGGTCAGTAGGGGGCCCCATGAGATGCCCCTATTACCTTTCATAGGCTTTTGTGGGTGTGGTTTTAAGTGTGGTTGAGGACACAGGGGTCCCATGATCCCCTATTGCCCAGGGGCCCCATGAGTTGTCAGTCCTCCCCTGGCATCCACTGTGGCCACCATGAGGCCAGTCTGTGACTCCTTGGAGCAACTGCATATACGATTGGTGCCTGTAACTAACATCAGCCTGCGCTCCCCGTACCTGTGTAGGAGGGGAAGGGTTTTGGTGATGAGGCAGGGGAAGGTAATGAGGAGGAAAGGTTATTAAGATGAGGAGGGGGAGATGATGAGGATGAGGGTTTATAGAGAAAAGAAGGAGAAAAGAGATGAAGAAGAGGGGTTATGAAGATGAGGAGGGGGGGAGGCAATATGGAGGAGGAGTTATGGAGATGAGGAGGGGGGGAAGGCAATGAGGAGAAGGGGTTATGGAGATGAGGAGGGGGGAAGGCAATAAGGAGGAAGAGTTAAAGAGATGAGGAGGAGGGGGGAAGGCAATGAGGAGGAGGGGTTATGAAGATGAGGATGGGGGAAGGCAATGAGAAGGAGGGGCTATGGAGATAAGGAACTTGGAAGACAGTGAGTAGGAGGGGTTATGGAGATAAGCAAGGGAAAAGGTGATAAGGAGGAGGGGTTATAGAGATGAGGAGGGGGGGAAGGCGATGAGGAGAGAGGCTATGGAGATAAGGAGCTTAAAAGACAATGAGGAGGAGGGGTTTTGGAGATAAGGAGGGGGAAGGCGATGATGAGGAGGGTCTTTGGAGATGAGGAGGGGGGAAGATGATGAAGAGTAGGATCTATGGAGATGATTATGAGGGTAGATGATGAGGAGTATAGTCTATGGAGATGAGTAGGGGGGAAGATGATGAAGAGTAGGGTCTATGGAGATGGGTAGGGGAGAAGATGATGAGGAGTAGGGTCTATGGAGATGTGGAGGGAGAATATGATGAAGAGTAGGGTCTATGGAGATGAGGAGGGGGGAAGGCGATGAGTAGGAGAAGCTATGGAGGTGAGGTGGGGCTATGGAGATAAGGAGCATAGAAGACAATGAGAAGGAGGGGTTATGAAGATAAGAAGAGGGAAAGGTGATGAGGAGGAGGGGTTATGGAAATTAGGGGGGAAGGTGATGATGAGGAGGTGCTATGGAGATGATGAAGAAGGAAGATGATGAGGAGTAGGGGCTATGGAGATGAGGAGGGGGGAAGATGATGAGGAATAGGGGCTTTGGAGATGAGGAGGGGGGAAGGTGATGAGGTGGAAAAGCTATGGAGATGAGGAGGGGAAGGGCAATGAGGAGGAGGGGTTATGGAGATGAGGAGGGGGAAGCGATAAGGAGGAGGAGTGTGATGGGAGCCACTTTGGGTGGGGGGCCCATAGAACCCAGCTCACTTTGGAGAGGTGGAGAGGTGGAGAGACCCCTATCTCTGCTCCCCATATCCCTATTATGTGTAAGTCACCCTGTGCCTGTTAGGGGTACAGAGTGATCTGTCCTAATATTGGGGTGGGGGGTTGTTGATTGTTTCATGCCATGTGGTTGCATCCCATTGTTCTATTGTTTGTCTTGCTTGGGAGCAAACTATTATGGTACGTATGTGTTTATGGGGGTTGTCTCCAGCAGCCCTCCCCCCTAATGGGACTGTCTGCTGGAGTGAAGTATGAATACCTGTGTGTCTCTTGTTACTAAACGTAGATTGCCCCACCCTGTGTCATTATGCAGGGAGGTGGGTTGTTCCCTAAGAATTTATATATCTTGTATCTGTGTTAAAAGAAAGTAGTCTATTTCCTGGTTTACTTCAAGACTGGTGTCGTCTAGTCTTGTATGGTCTGCAGTGGGGTCTGTGGTCGGTGTTCGGACAGGGGAACGTTATCCTAACGGAAGTGCCCAAGTGCAGTCTGGGAACGGTTCCGTTACAGGGAGCTATAGAGGTGAGGAGGGAAAGGTGATGAGGAGAAGGTGCTATGAAGATGTGGAGGGGGAAGGCAGTGAGGAGGAGGGGCTATGGAGAAGATCAGAGGGGAAGGCAATGAGGAGGGGTTATTAAGATTCAAAGAGGGAGATTATGATGATAATGAGGAGGAGGGGTTTTAGAGTTGAGGAGGGGTATATGGAGATTAGGGGAAGGATTTATCGAGATGAGGAGGGGTGTAGATGAGATGATGAGCTGGAAAGATTTAGAGATGGGGGGGATGAGGAGGAGGTGGACGGGGAGATGAGGAGGAGGTGGAGGAAATGAGGGAGAAGCAGGGGCGGACTGACCATTTGGAAACTCGGGCACTGCCCGAGGGCCCAGGGTCAGTAGGGGGCCCCATGAGATGCCCCTGGTACCTTTTTCATAGGCTTTTTTGAGTTTGGACAAGGACACAGGGGCCCCATGATCCCCTATTGCCCAGGGGCCCCATGAGTTATCAGTCCGCCCCTGGGGAGAAGTATTATGGATATGAGGAGGGATGGGAGAGATAAGGGGAAGATGTAAATGAGGAATTTTAGAATTGAGGGGAGACAAGATAAGGAGGAGGAAGGTGATGGGGGATGGGAATGAGGAGGAGGGGTCCAGGATATGGGGACAGGCTATAGGCTATGGAGATGAGGAGAGGGGAGATGATGAGGAGGAAGGGAGGAGATGAGGAGGATTATGAAGATGAAGGGAGGGATTTTGAAACAACAATCTGTATTCTTTGTAATCCATCAGAAATGAAGTAGGCAGGGCTGACACCACATGCTCAGGAATTCAGATCTGTATTGTCACATCAGAGAGGAAGAAAGGGTCACGCCGGATTTCTGGCAAAGCAACAGTTTTTTTCTGTACTGGCAACATGCTTAAAGGGGTTACCACCATGGCTTCCTCCATAGATACAACATAGTAAGTTATTTTCTAGGACAGAAAGTGAGTTATTTGCAGGATAGCCATGTAAAAATGAAGGAAAAGGCCTAAACAACAGAAGACTAATGCAGCCACAATATCTAAGGAGTACTAGGCTGCAATATATTCCATTTTAGTTTTGGAGGTTTTCAAATTCTTAAAGACTTAACTCCAGCTGAGTCGAATATAAAAGATGTGGTTGACGTCTCTACTGCATGCGAGTAGTTCAAAGTGAGCAGCCTTAGTGGTGCGGCCAGATCGTCGTTCTTCAGGGGGAGGCCCCGATATCAGCTGGAGTCTGATAGTAAGTTTGGTGAGACCATGTGTTTCAGGCACTGGGCCAGCTTCCAGTTTCGCTTCCCCTAATTCAGACTGGTGATGTACAGGAACTTTGGCCAACTTCCTTTATTGCCACTTCACAGTAAGACGGCATGAGTCCTGAACTCATTGTTTGTTTACTGAATATGCAGTAAGAAGACTTCTTTTACATGTTTCATCATACACATCCTTTTTTTTTTTGCATTTTTACGTGTTTACAGCCAAAACCGCAAGCTTACGCACGGGTAAACAGCAGGGTGACTGTATGTGCTGGGTCCTGGTAGAGCTGCTGGGTGCAGCAGAAGCCACAGAGGCCAAGCACCATTTTTAAAAATGGCGCTAGGGCAGCTCTGGGATGAATAGCCGCTATCCTCGCACCATCTTAAAAGGGTACTGGGGGCTAAAGTGGTTACTCATCGAGAAAGTGGGCTATTGGTGCTGGAACCTAGAGTTTGTTTGGTCTTTTGGTCGGTAATGTATTTCTCAACCAGGGGGCTGTGGCATTTTGAGTTGCCACTTTGTTTTCCCAGGGCTGCCATGAGCACAAGACCCATTTTGCTCTGGATCAGAGATGGATGAGAGGTCTCTATGATGGAAGATGCTATCATGGGGGTGCTCTGATGTAATTGGGGGCTCTCATGCATAGGGGAGACTTTGACATGTGGGGCAATGCAAGATAAAGGGGTACTTTGATGTGATGGGGCCTCTAATGCGGTGATGGGGTGCCATTTGAGTTTACTCGGGGTTGCCATGAGCACAAGTCCCAGTTTGCCCTGAATCAGAGAATTCTGTTATTGGCAGTTACTCGGATGTGATTGGGGTCTCTAATGTATAGTGGTGCTCTGATGTGATGGGGGCCTCAAATGTGGTGATGGGGTGCCATTTGGGTTTACTCGGGGTGCCGTGAGCACAGGACCCAATTTGCCCTGGATCAGAGAACTCTGTTATTGGCAGTTACTCTGCTGTGATTGGGGTCTCTAATGTATAGGGACTCTGACGTGATGGGGGGGTCTCTGACTCTGTGATGGAAGTGCAGTGAGGGGATCTTGATGTGATGGGGGAACTTTGACAGGATGGGGGACTCTGACATGAAGAGGGGACTCTGACATGATAGGGTCCTCTGACTCTTTGATAAGGGTATTCTGAAGTGGCGGGGTTCCATAATGTATAGGGACTCTGTCGATAAGAGGGGGCCTCTGACAGGAAGGGGGACTCTGTTATGATAGGGGCCTTTGACTCTTTCATAGGGAGGCTCTGTGATGGGAGGCTCTGTCATAAAGGGAGGACCTTTTGCAGGATGGGGCACTCTGAGATGAAGAGCGGACCATTCGGAGTATAGGGGAACTTGACATGAAGGGGGATTTCTGGTATGATGATAGACCTCTGATGTAAAGAGGGGGCCTCTGATGTAATGGGGAGTCCTCTGATGTGTTGGGGGACCTCTGATGTGATAGGAGAACCTCTGATGTGATGGGAGGACCTTTGATGTGATGATAGACCTCTGATGTGATGGGAGGACCTCTGATATGAAAGGGGATCTCTGACGTGATGGGAGGACCTCTGATCAGATGGGGGACCTCTGATGTGATGCTGAGACCTTTGATGTAATGGGGGACTTCTAAAGTGATGGTAGGACCTCTGATGTGACGGGAGGACCTCTGATGTGATGAGGGATCTATGATGTGGTGGTAGGACCTCTGATGTGATGTGAGGACCTCTGATGCGATGGGGGGACCTCTGATGTGATGTGGAGATCTCTGATGTGATAGGAGAACCTCTGATGTGATGGGAGGACCTTTGATGTAATGATAGACATCTGATGTGATGGGAGGACCTCTGATATGAAGGGGGATCTCTGATATGATGAGAGGACTTCTGATCAGATGGGGGACCTCTGGTGTGATGGGAGGACCTCTGATGTGATAGCGAGACCTCTGATGTAATGGGGGACTTCTAAAGTGATGGTAGGACCTCTGATGTGACGGGAGGACCTCTGATGTGATGAGGGATCTATGATGTGATGGTAGGACCTCTGATGTGATGTGAGGACCTCTGATGTAATGGGGGGACCTCTGATGTGATGGGAGGACCTCCGATGTGATCGGGGGACCTCTGATGTGATGTGGAGAGCTCTGATGTAATAAGAGGACCTCTGATGTGATGGGAGGACCTCTGATGTGATTGGAGCACCTCTGACGTGATGAGAAAACCTCTGATGTGAAGGGGAGCTTCTGATGTGAAGCAAATTTCGTCAAGTGGTTGTGTGCATAGACCCAGGCTCAGGTTTCCGATAGATAAGTACCATTTACATCTTTTACATTTTAAACTGGGGGGAGGGACTCTAGATTTTGGGTACCTTTATAGAGTGCTGCCATTGAAAAAAAGTTGACAGAAGCTGGTGTAGATACAAAGAATATGAATATTGGGCTTCATCCTCTGCACACCAAAGTGTTTTCATGATCGTCTTGGGCTGTTGTGCGGATATATAAATCCAAACATTTAGATTTATCAGCTCAATGCTCGCAACAGTAATTTTTTTGCCAAGCCACATGGAAAAGGGATGGCAATCTATTAACGTTGGTTAATTAATTACATTAAAGGAATTGCTGGGAAAGTAGATGGAAAAAAAAATTTGCCCCAAATTAATAAAATGATCCATCAGAATTCTAGATTTTTGACTATGGATTTTTTCGGTGCAATGGGAGCTAGATCTAGTTAAATTTTCAGTGTTTCAGCTCTTGGGTTAGGATACTATGTATATGAAGGAAAGCCATTTTATAATTGTTATAACTACTGGATATACACCGATCAGCTATACTGTTTTGCCCACCATCCTAAGTAGGTCCACAATTTGCCACCAAAACAGCCCCAACCTATCAAAGCCTGGACTCCACTAGACCTCTGATGGCATGCTGTGGTACTTGGCATCAAGCCATCAGTAGCAGATCCTTTACGTCCTGTAAGTTGCGAGGTCGGGGTCTCCATGGATGGGACTTCCCATACTTCACCCTGCATCCCTTCCCCAGCTCATCAGACCAGGCCACCTTCTTTCACTGCTACGTGGTCCAGTTCTGATGCTCACGTGCCCATTGTAGGCACTTTTTGCTGTGGACATGTGTCAACATGGGCACCCTGACTGGTTTTCAGCTGCGCAGCCCCATACACAACAAACTGCAATGCACTGTGTGTTCTGACACCTCTCTTTTGGAACCAGTAGTCACTTCTCCAGCAATTTGAGCTCCAGTAGCTCCTCTATTGGATCAGACTGCACAGGCCCACCTTCACTCCCCACAGGCATCAGCAGGGGCGGACTGACCATTCGAGCACTCGGGCACCGCCCGAGGGCCCGGGGTCAGTAGGGGGCCCCATGAAATGCCACTGGTACCTTTTATAAGCTTTTTTAGGTGTGCTTTGAGTGTGGGCAAGGACACAGGGGCCCCATGATCCCTTATTGCCCGGGGGCCCCATGAGTTGTCAGTCCAACCCTGGGCTTCAGTGAGACCTGGCCACCCATGACCCTGTCCCCGGTTCTCAGGTTTTCCTTCCTGGGACCACTTTTGGTCGGTCCTGACCAGTGCAAACCGGAGACATCCCACAAGAGCTGCATTTTGGAGTTGCTCTGACCCAGTCGTTCAGCCAATACAATATGGATCTTGTCAAAGCCCCTCCAATCATTAAGCTTACCCATTGTTTCTGCTTTCAACATGTAGCATCCTCTTAGTGCAGGAGCCCCCCACCTGTCCCACTGTCCCCCCATCACGCTGTCACCCTCATTTTCTGCTGCCCCCCACCTGTCCCACTGCCTACCATCTATCCCACTGCCCCACACCTGTCCCATTGTTCCCTACCTTTCCAGTTGACCTCGTCCTATCCCATGCCCCCCCCCCATCATACTGCCATCCTCCTATCCTGCTGCCCCCCACCTGTTCTGCTACCTCTGCTGTCTCCCTCCTGTCCCGCTGTCCCTATCAAGCTTCCCCACACCCGTCATGCTGCCCCCCACCTGTCCCACTGCCCCCCCATCACGCTGCCACCCTCCTTTTCCGCTGCCTCCAACCTGTTCTGCTGCCTCCCACCTGTCCCGCTGCCCGACACCTGTCCCATTGTTCCCTACCTGTCCCCCACCTATCCTGCTGCCCCCCACCTGTTCTGCTGCCTCTCTCCTGTCCCATTGCCCCCTCCTGTCCTTTTGCCCCTATCCTGTCCCACTGCCCCCCACTTGTTCTGCAGCCCTCCCCCATCATGCTGCCCCCACCTGTCACACTACCCCTCACCCATCCTGCTGCTCCCTGTCACACTACCCCCTTCCCTTCCCGCTGCCCCCCACCTGTTCTACTGTCCCTTCCTGTCCCACTACCCCCCACCTGTCCCATTGCCTCCCACTTGTCCCTTTGCCCCCTCCTGTCCCATGGCCCCCTGTCATGCTGTCCCCCTCCTTTCCTGCTTACCCCCACCTGTTCTGCTTCCCCTCTCTTGTCCCATTGCCCTCTTCTGTCTTGCTGCCCCCCACCTGTCCTACTGCCCCCCTGCTACCCTATTTCCCCCCTTCCCATCATGCTGCTCCCCTCCTGTCCCACTGCCCCCCACTTGTTCCGCAGGCCTCCCCCATCATGCTGCCCCCACCTGTCACACTGCCCCCCACCTGTTCGATTGCCTCCCACTTGTCCCGTTGCCCCCTCCTGTCCCATGGCCCCCTCTTGTCCCATGGCGCCGTCATGCTGTCCCCCCCCTTTCCCGCTTACCCCCACCTGTTCTGCTGCCCCTCTCCTGTCCCGCTGCCCCCTACCTGTTCCATTGCCCCCTTCTGTCTCGCTGCCCCCCACCTGTCCTACTGCCCCCCTGCTGCCCTATGGCCTTCCATCATGCTGCTCCCCACCTGTCCCACTGCCCATCACTTGTTCCGCAGGCCTCCCCCATCGTGCCACCCCCGTCACACTGCCCCCCCCCCTTCTGTCCCGCTGCCCCCCTCCTGTCCTGTCCTGAAGGGGTGGATCTTAAACAGGAAAGGGCAGGAAAAATTTATATTGGGGGGGCACCCAATTTTAGTCTTGCCTAGGGCAGCACAAAGCCAAAATATACCACCGGGTGTATATCCTGCGTCTGTAGTTCTATCGATTATATTTTACGGGAATTTGGAACAGTTATCGAACATGTGCTGATCTAACGTAAATATGTAAAGCATTCAAAAAACGAGAAATGAAAGTTGCTCTGAGATGACTAACAAACAGTTCAAAAGGGACAATAAAGGAAAAATGCAAGAGCGCAGAAAAGTCGTAGGGCAACCCCCACCCTTCTTTTTATAGATCTTTTACCATCGAATTGCACCATCGCCAGCAGACACAGTATGAGGAAACAGGGAGGTGGTGAAAGTCGGTCTGACTTGTCATAGAGCTCATCATCGTACGTGATTTATGGGTTACTACAACCCACCGCTCTGTTCCCTTTGCTGCCGCTACTAACATTTTGAGTCGAATTTGGCTCATTGAGAATCTCCACCTCTGCAGTGGCGGCTTTGGAAGAGAAAGTCGACATCTTTGTCAGCAGAATTGTTTCTGCAGTCGGCTTGTTCCTATAGAAAGGGAGTTCACCTTTCCGTGTTATATACAGTATCGTACCGCCAGCATGATGCATATGATGATGCCGATTTTCCAACCATTAGCCAACTTTACACCCAAACAGAGAAACATAGAAGAGTGATAATCAGGGCTTTGTTCAGCAGTAATGTGGGGGAATGCAGCTCTGGCACCTCACTCTGAATGTACAGCATGTAATGGTATGGGGGGTGCTGGGGGTGCTGGAGGGTCTACCGATGTTGGAGGGTCTACCGATGTTGGAGGGTCTACCAATGCTGGAGGCTGCTGTCTATTGTCAATGGATATACTGTATTGGTGCTGGGAAGGATCTACTGTTGAGGGAGGGGCCAGTGGGAAGAATGCCCCTTACATTGGTGATCAGTGGGAAGAATGTTCCTTACATTGGTGGTCAGTTGGAAGAATGCCCCTTACATTGGTGGTCAGTGGGAAGAATGTTCCTTACATTGGTGGTCAGTGGGAAGAATGCCCCTTACATTGGTGATCAGTGGGAAGAATGCCCCTTACATTGGTGATCAGTGGGAAGAATGCCCGTTACATTGGGGGTCAGTGGGAAGAATGTCCCTTACATTGGTGATCAGAGGGAAGAATGTCCCTTACATTGGTGATCAGAGGGAAGAATGTCCCTTACATTGGTGGTCAGTGGGAAGAATGTTCCTTACATTGGTGGTCAGTGGGAAGAATGCTCCTTCTATTGGTGGTCAGTGGGAAGAATACTCCTTACATTGGTGGTCAGTGGGAAGAATGCCCCTTACATTGGTGATCAGTGGGAAGAATGTCCCTTACATTGGTGATCAGTGGTAAGAATGTCCCTTACATTGGTGATCAGTGGGAAGAATGTCCCTTACATTGGTGGTCAGTGGGAAGAATGTCCCTTACATTGGTGGTCAGTTGGAAGAATGCCCCTTACATTCGTGGTCAGTGGGAAGAATGTTCCTTACATTGGTGATCAGTGGGAAGAATGTTCCTTACATTGGTGATCAGTGGGAAGAATGCTCCTTACATTGGTGATCAGTGGGAAGAATGTCCCTTACATTGGTGATCAGTGGGAAGAATGTCCGTTACATTGGGGGTCAGTGGGAAGAATGTCCCTTACATTGGTGATCAGAGGGAAGAATGTCCCTTACATTGGTGATCAGTGGGAAGAATGCCCCTTACATTGGTGGTCAGTGGGAAGAATGTCCCTTACATTGGTGGTCAGTGGGAAGAATGCTCCTTACATTGGTGATCAGTGGGAAGAATGTCCCTTACATTGGTGATCAGTGGGAAGAATGTCCCTTACATTGGTGATCAGTGGGAAGAATGTTCCTTACATTGGTGGTCAGTGGGAAGAATGTTCCTTACATTGGTGGTCAGTGGGAAGAATGCTCCTTACATTGGTGATCAGTGGGAAGAATGTCCCTTACATTGGTGATCAGTGGGAAGAATGTCCCTTACATTGGTGATCAGTGGGAAGAATGTCCGTTACATTGGGGGTCAGTGGGAAGAATGTCCCTTACATTGGTGATCAGAGGGAAGAATGTCCCTTACATTGATGATCAGTGGGAAGAATGCTCCTTACATTGGTGATCAGTGGGAAGAATGTTCCTTACATTGGTGGTCAGTGGGAAGAATGCTCCTTATATTGGTGGTCAGTGGGAAGAATGCTCCTTCTATTGGTGGTCAGTGGGCAGAATGTTCCTTACATTGGTGGTCAGTGGGAAGAATGTCCCTTACATTGGTGATCAGTGGGAAGAATGTCCCTTACATTGGTGATCAGTGGGAAGAATGTCCGTTACATTGGTGGTCAGTGGGAAGAATGTTCCTTACATTGGTGATCAGAGGGAAGAATGTCCTTTACATTGGTGGTCAGTGGGAAGAATGCTCCTTACATTGGTGGTCAGTGGGAAGAATGTTCCTTACATTGGGTGATCAGCGGGAAGAATGTTCCTTACATTGGTGGTCAGTGGGAAGAACGCTCCTTACATTGGAGGTCAGTGGGAAGAATGTCCCTTACATTGGAGGTCAGTGGGAAGAATGTCCCTTACATTGGTGATCAGTGGGAAGAATGTCCCTTACATTGGTGGTCAGTGGGAAGAATGTCCCTTACATTGGTGATCAGTGGGAAGAATGCTCCTACAATATTACATTTACAAAGTTATTGATGAGTCACCTGGTCACATGACTAGAACGTCAAACTTCAGTTTGATCACGAAGGTTTTGATAACTCCTTGGACATGGAAGGGTTAAATGTTGGGCTACAGAACCAGGAAACCTGCAAGACTTGCAAAAATGATGTTCGCCATTTGGACCCAATCATTCTTTGCCTGGAAAAGAAACAGTTGTTTCCCAGTAATCCTCTGTAACACCCAAGGTAATCATGTTTTATGAAGCAGAACATGTGGAACACGAAGTCTCTTCATCGGATTGCAAAGTGTACATTTAGCCGAAATAATGATGGCATTAGAACAGATCATACGTTCCAGTTGTGTTCCTCTTCAAGGGAAAGTGCTTCTTCTAGACTCAACTTTGTCATCTGTGCTCGTCCAATGTCTGCCAATAAAATCAATATCTGTAACTGTTATTATTAGGAATTCTTTTCATATTGTATTGACTCTAATGGACTCTATTAAAGGCTGTCAATATTTAATATAGTAAAGCTGATCTTCTGGCGCACTAACTTGTATTTAAATATATTCCTTAATATATAAGACTGAAATAAATAGAGATACGAGTGTTCCTCAAATGTTTCTGCACTTTTTTTTAACATATATATATATATATATATATATATATATATATATATACAGTGAGGAACATAAGTATTTGAACACTGCGATTTTGCAAGTTCTCCCACTTAGAAATCATGGAGGGGTCTGAAATTCACATTGTAGGACATTCCCACTCTGAGAGACAGAATTTAAAAACAAAATTCAGGAAATCCCATTGTATGACTTTTAAAGAATGTATTTGTCTTGCACGGCTGAACAGAAGTATTTGAACACCTGAGAAAATCCGTGTTAATATTTGGTACAGAAGCCTTTGTTTGCAATTACAGAGGTCAGACGTTTCCTGTAGTTCTTGACCAGGTTTGCACTGCAACAGGGATTTTGGCCCACTCCTCCACACAGATCTCCTCTAGATCTGTCAGGTTTCAGGGCTGTCGCTGAGCAACACGGAGTTTCAGCTCCCTCCAAAGATGTTCTATTGGATTTAGGTCTGGAGACTGGCTAGGCCACTCCATGACCTTGATATGCTTCTTACGGAGCCACTCCTTGGTTCTCCTGGCTGTGTGCTTCGGGTCGTTGTCATGTTGGTAGACCCAGCCATGACCCATCTTCAATGCTCTGACTGAGGGAAGGAGGTTGTTGCTCAAAATCTCACAATAAATGGCCCCATTCATCCTCTCCTTAATACAGTGCAGTCGTCCTGTCCCCTTGGCAGAAAAGCACCCCCAAAGCATGATGTTACCACCCCCATGCTTCACAGTAGGGATGGTGTTCTTGGGATGCAACTCATCCTTCTTTTTCCTCCAAACATGACGAGTGAAGTTTAGACCAAAAGTTCTACTTTGGTCTCATCTGACCACATGACTTTCTCCCATGCCTCCTCTGGATCATCCAGATGGTCATTGGCAAACTTCAGACGGGCCTGGACATGTGATGACTTGAGCAGGGGAACCTTCCGTGCAATGCATGATTTGAAACCATGACGGCGTAGTGTTCTACCGACAGTGACCTTTGGAACTGTGGTCCCAGCTCTCTTCATGTCATTGACCAGCTCCTCCCTTGTAGTTCTGGGCTGATTCCTCACCTTTCTGATCATCACTGATACCCCACGAGGTGAGATCTTGCATGGAGCCCCAGTCCGAGGGAGTCTGACAGTCGTCTTTAGCCTCTTCCATTTTCTAACAATTGCTCCAACAGTTGATCTATTTTCACCAAGCTGCTTGGCAATTGCCCCGTAGCCCTTTCCAGCCTTGTGGAGGTCCACAATTGTGTCTCTGGTGTCGTTTGACAGCTCTTTGGTCTTGCCCATGGTAGTAGTTGGTGTCTGACTGACTGTGGGGTGGACAGGTGTCTTTAAAGAGCTCAGACAGGTGCTACTAAGTTAGATTAATGAGTGGAGTAGAGGTGGACTTTTTAAAGGCACAGTAACAGGTCTTCGAGAGCCAGAATTCTTGCTGTTTCTTAGGTGTCCAAATACTTATGTTCAGCCGTGCGAGACAAATACATTCTTTACAAATCATACAATGGGATTTCCTGAAATTTTTTTTAATTCTGTCTCTCAGAGTGGGAATGCACCTACAATGTGAATGTCAGACCCCTCCATGATTTCTAAGTGGGAGAACTTGCAAAATCGCAGGGTGTTCAAATACTTCTGTTCCCCCATATAACAACAAACAAAAATAAATGTAATAATTACAAGCACGTAAAATGTTTCTGCACTTTATATATAAGTATATATATTTATATATATATATATGTACACACAATATGTAATATTTATTTTTATATATATATATATTATATATATATTGTGTGTTGCGTGTGTATGTATATACAGTATATATACTGTACATATAACTGTTCTGTATCTGCCACCCCTCTCTGCCAATCCCTCCACTGGCTTCCCATTGCCCAACGGATAAAATTCAAAACATTAACTAGAACATATAAAGCCATTTATAACTCCGCCCCAAATTACATCACCGATCTTGTCTCTAAATATCACCCAAACCGTCCTCTCCGCTCCTCACAAGACCTCCTGCTCTCTAGCTCCCTTGTCTCCTCCTCCCATGCTTATCTTCAGGACTTCTCCAGAGCTTCCCCCATCCTCTGGAACTCTCTACCCCAATTTATCAGACTATCGCCTACTCTGCTCACTTTTAGGCAATCTCTGAAAACCGATCTCTTCAGGGAAGCCTATCCTGCCCTCAGCTAATAATGGAATCCTCTACTCTTCCAACCAGTCCATCCCCCACAGTTACTACCTTTTGTACCACTAGCCCCTTCCTCTTAGATTGTAAGCTCCAAGGATCAGGCCCTCCTATCCCTCTTGTATTGAACTGTATTGTTGCTGTATTATCTCCCATTATATTGTAAAGTGCTGAGCAAACTGTTGGCACTATATAAATCCTGTATAATGATAATAAATATAAATATATATATATAACCTTTTTTAGGACCCCCATATAACAATAAACAAAAATAAATGTAACAATTACAATAAGTATGTAAAATGTTTCTGCACTTTGTTTAACATATATATATATATTTTTTTTATATAAGGATAAAAGTGCAGAAACTTTTTGAAGATCACCATATAACAATAAATAAAAATAAATTTGAAAATTACAATAAATGAATATTTTTTATAATAGGGAA
Source organism: Staurois parvus (assembly GCF_062004578.1). Taxonomy (NCBI): domain Eukaryota; kingdom Metazoa; phylum Chordata; class Amphibia; order Anura; family Ranidae; genus Staurois; species Staurois parvus. Next base: position 2,321,675 of record NW_028317936.1, on the reverse strand, counting down.
AAAAAGACTATAACTCCACTTCATGTGCACCAAATTACTTTGCAAACTTAGATATTACCTTGTAAAAGTATCAGTGACATGTTCACGGTGTATGTCTTCTATTAAAGGCTGTCAATATTTAATATGGTTAAAGCTCATTTTCTGGTGCACTAACTTGCATTTAAATATATTCCTCAATAGAATAAAAAAAAGAATGAAATAAATAGAGATAAAAGGGTTGCTCAAAAAGTTTCTACACTTTTTTTAACACATATATATATGCATAAAAATGGAAAATCTTTTTGAAGACCCCCATATAACAATAAACAAAAATAAATGTAACAATTACAATAAGTACGTAAAACGTTTCTGCACTTTTTTAACACGCATATATATAGAGAGAGAGAAAGAGAGAGGGGGAGAGAGAGAGGGAGAGGGAGATAGAGGGAGGGGGGAGAGAGGGAGGGGGAGAGAGAGGAAGAGGGGGAGAGAGAGGGAGAGAGAGGGGAGGAGGGAGGAAGGGAGGAAGGGAGAGAGAGAGGAAGAGGGAGAGAGAGGGAAGGAGAGGGAGAGGGGGGGGGGAGAGAGAGGGAGGGAGAGAAGGAGAGAGGGGGTGGGAGAGAGAGAGGGAGTGAGGGGGATAGAGGGGGAGAGACAGGGGGAAAGAGAGGGAGAGAGAGAGAGGGGGGAGAGGGAAGGAGAGAGAGAGGGGGGGAGAGGGAGAGAGGGGGAGGGGAGAGGGAGAGAGGGGGGAGGGAGGGAGGGAGAGGAGAGATAGAGGGGGGAGAGGAGAGAGAGGGGGGGAGAGGAGAGAGAGAGGGGGGGTGGAAAGAGAGGGGGTGGGGGAGAGAGAGAGAGACAATATATATAATATATATTTTTATTTATTTATTTATATATATATATATATATATATGTGGATAAAAGTGTGGAAACTTTTTGAAGACTACCATACAACAATTAATAAAAATAAATTTTAAAATTACAATAAATAAATATTTTTAAAAATAGGGGAACAAAAAACTATAAATCCACTTTGTTTGCACCAAATGACTTTGCAAACCCAGATATTACCTTGTAAAAGTAGCAGTGACATCATCACTGTGCTCTACATAGCCTGCGCAGAGAGCAGAGCTATAGGAAGGGGCCCATAGGTTCCACCTACAACAAACAACTTCAGGAGGGGCGATTTTGCAGTTCTGTGTAGGGGGTGCGCCCTACCCACACCACTTTTGGCGGCCTCGGCTGTCAATCACCGGGTCCCATCAGATGATTACTCGCCGACACCCAGTGATCGCAGAGTATCTGACAAGGGAGAGACTGGTCAGCTCCTGGACACTGCTTTGTATGGCTCTGCATGGCACAGCCATCCAAAGCAGCATGCTTACAGTGAAACACAGCACACAGTTAACCCTTTGGTCACCCCATGTTAACCCCTTCCTGCCCAGTGCCATTAGTACAGTGTCAGTGCTTTTTATTAGCACTGATCACTGTATTGGTGTCACTGGGGATGTCAGTGACACCAGGTCAGTTCCCCCCCCAGTGTCAGAATGCCCGCTGCAGTCCTGCTATAAGTCGCTGATCGTCGCCATTACTAGTATAAAAAAAATAAAAATCCCATTATCTATACCGCCATTTGTAAACATTATAACTTTCACATAAACCAATTAATTTACACGTATTGGGATTTTATTTTTAGCAAAGAGCAGAATACCATTTGGCCTAAATTTATGAAAAAATTTTTTACTGGACATGTTTTATATCAAAAAATAAATAGTCAAAAATATTGTGTTTTTCTCAAAATTGTCAGGTTTGTTTTTTTATAGTGCAAAAAATTAAAACTGCACAGGCGATCAAATACCACCAAAAGAAAGCTCTATTTATGGGGAAAAAAAGGACATAAATTTAATTTGGGCGCAGCGTTGCAGTTTTCAGTTAAAGTAACACAGTGCTGAATCACAAAAAAATGGCCTGGTCAGGAAGGGGGGGGGGGATCCTCTGGAGGGCAAGTCGTTAATAGTAATAATAATAGTAATAATAATGATAATAATATCAATAATAATGATGATGATAATAATAATAACAACAATATAATCATTAATAATAATGATGATAATATTACCATCATCATCATTATTATTATTTATATTATTATTATCAATATATAAAATAATAATAATAATGATATTATAATAATTATTATAATCATCATTATTATTATTGATATTATTATCATCATTATTATTATTGATATTATCATCGTTATTATTATTGATATTATTATCATCAATATAAAAAAAATAAACATATAATAATAATGATGATGATGATTATAATAATATCAATAATAATAACGATGATAATATCAATAATAACGATGATAATATCAATAATAATAATGATGATGATAATATCAATAATAATAATGATGATTATAATAATTATTATAATATCATTATTATTATTATTTTATATATTGATAATAATAATATAAATAATAATAATGATGATGATGGTAATATTATCATCATTATTATTATTGATTATATTGTTATTATTATTATCATCATCATTATTATTGATATTATCATCATTATTATTATTGATATTATTATTATTATCATCAATATATAAAAAAATAAATACATAATAATAATAATGATGATGATGATTATAATAATTATTATTATAATATCATTATTATTATTATTTTATATATTGATAATAATAATAATAATAATATAAATAATAATAATGATGATGATGGTAATATTATCATCATTATTATTATTGATTATATTGTTATTATTATTATCATCATCATTATTATTGATATTATGATCATCATCATTATTATTGATATTATTATTATTATTAGCAATATATAAAATAATAATAATGATGATATTATAATAATAATTATTATCATCATCATCTTCATTATTATTATTATGTATTTTTTTATATATTGATATTAATAATAATACCAATAATAATAATGATGATAATAATACCAATAATAATAATGATGATGATAATATCAATAATAATAATGATGATAATAATAATATTATTATTTTTATATTATTAATAATAATAATATAATCAATAATAATATCATCATTATTATTGATATTATTATTATTATTATTTGATGATGTTAGTATTATTATTTTTTATGAGGATGCAATATAATTATTTTTAATTTTATATATGACATGTCCTGCCTGCAGCAAACTGATGACATCATCTAAGCCTAGGCAATGTCACTTTGTTTAAGGAGGTCAAGGATGACTTTTCAATAATAAAAGGCAGAGCGATCCTAAAAAATGAATCTCTCATTATATATTGTGACATGTAAAGTAGCTGAATGTTCCACTATATAACCTGCTTTAAAATAAGACCATTTGAAAACCTGCCCTTTGTGATTGTTGTCCCTTATGTGTCTTGTCTGCATGTGAGAGTATAGAGATGTATTGAGGGTAAAAAATAAGGAGGTAAGGGCATATTTGAAACTTTACATTAAAAAAAAAAAAAAAAAAAAATCAACCTTGCTTAAAAAAAAGCAAGAGATCTGGAAGATAATGTATAATTCTTATGACCAATTAAACTCTTAGGAAAAAATGGGTAATGGCTTAAAATGACACGGAAACCGTACCATTTCCATAAAAATTAATTTTCATGCCAAATTTTATTTTGGGAATCAGATCAGCCAAATTCCTGGAAAAATTGTCATGAATCGTATAATTATATTTTTCTGTAAATCTTGATAAGCTATTTGAGATCTCTGAGCATTATTTAAAGCAGAAATAAATAAATGTGTTTGGAGCTAGAGGTTTTTTTTTTGTAGAAAAAATAACATTTTGCATGAAAATTTTGCTGCTGAAAAACTTCTTTCCTATCTCTTTTTAATTGTGCTCTGTGAGATGCCAAGAATAAGAATTGTGCTATTACCCCAAGTAGCATCTTCAAATTTGAAAAGCAATTTTTTTTACATCTGTCTGGAGGGACTTGCAACTTGCTCTTTGCTACAAAATTTGCATTCTCAAAATTTGCCAAAATTGTTTTTTAATCTCTCTGGAAGGACCTGAATTTTGCTCTTTGCAACAAAATTTGCATTCCCAAAAGTTGCCTTTTTATCTTTATGGAAAGATCTGTGTCTTGCACTTTACTACAAAATTTTCATTCCCCAAATTTGCCAACATTTTTAAAAATCTGTCTGCATCATGGCCTTCGCTACAAAATTTGCATTCCCCAAATTTGCCAATTGTTCTTTTATGTTTCTGAAAGGACCTGTGTCTTGCTCTTTGCTACAAAATTTGCATTCCCCAAATTTGCCAATTGTTCTTTTATGTTTCTGAAAGGACCTGCTTCTTGCTCTTTGCTACAAAATTTGCATTCTCAAAATTTGCCAAAATTGTTTTTTAATCTCTCTGGAAGGACCTAAATTTTGCTCTTCGCTACTAAATTTGCATTCCCAAAAGTTGCCTTTTTATCTTTATGGAAAGATCTGTGTCTTGAACTTTACTACAAAATTTTATTCCCCAAATTTGCCAACATTTTTAAAAATCTGTCGGCATCATGGCCTTCGCTACAAAATTTGCATTCCCCAAATTTGCCAATTGTTCTTTTTATGTTTCTGAAAGGACCTGTGTCTTGCTCTTTGCTACAAAATTTGCATTCCCCAAATTTGCCAATTGTTCTTTTATATTTCTGAAAGGACCTGCGTCTTGCTCTTTGCTACAAAATTTGCATTATCAAAATGTGCCAATTTAAAAAAAAATCTTTCTGAAAAGACCTGCATCTTGCTCTTTGCAACAAAATTTGCATTCCCAAAATTAGCGATTTTTTTTTCAAATCTGTCTGGAAGGACCTGCATCTTGCAATTTGATCAAAAAAAACAATTAGCTTTCTCAAAATTTACCAAATACTTTTTTTTTTTAAATCCTTCTGTAAGGACCTGAAACGTGCTCTTTGCTACAGAATTTTCATTCCCCAAATCTACCTTTTTTTTTCAAATCTGTCTGGAAACACCTGCATCTTCCTCTTTGCAACAAAATTTGCATTTCCAAAATTTGCGATTTTTTTTTTTAATCTGTCTGAAAGGACCTGCATCTTGCTCTTTGATAAAAAAAAATAGCATTCTCAAAATTTGCCAAAATGCTTTTTTTAAATCCTTCTGTAAGGACCTGCAGCTTCCTCTTTGCTGCAAAATCTGCATTCCCCAAATCTTCCTTTTTTTTTTTCAAATCTGTCTGGAAGGACCTGCATCTTGCAAACTGATTAAAAACAACTACATTCTCAAAATTTGCCAAAATCCTTCGGCAAGGACCTGCATCTTGCTCTTTGCTACAGAATTTTCATTCCCCGAATTTGTCTTTTTTTTTTTCAAATCTGTCTGGAAAAAACCTGCATCTTCCTATTTGCAACAAAATTTGCATTCCCAAAATTTGCAATTTTTAAAAAAAAAAATCTGTCTGGAAGGACCTGCATCTTGCTCTTTGATAAAAAAAAAATAGCATTCTTAAAATTTGCCAAAATGCTTTTTTTAAATCCTTCTGTAAGGACCTGCATCTTGCTCTTTGCTGCAAAATCTGCATTCCCCAAATCTCTCTTTTTTTTTTTTTGTTCAAATCTGTCTGGAAGGACCTGCATCTTGCAATTTGATAAAAACAATTTGCATTCTCAAAATTTGCCAAAATTGTTTTTTTTAAATCCTTCAGCAAGGACCTGCATCTTGCCCTTTGCTACAAAATTTTCATTCCCCAAATTTGCCATTTTTTTTTTTCAAATCTGTCTGGAAAAACCTGCATCTTCCTCTTTCAAACAAAATGTTTGTTCCCAAATTTGACCAACTTTTTTTTTTTTTTTTTTTTTATTAATCTGTCTCGAAGGACCTGCATCTTGAGGCCTCACTGTTTTCTGCATCCCTTGACAATTAGATTCAGGATTGGATCTTCTGGTACAGAAAAACTCACAGGGTATTCAAAGTGCTACCTTTTTTTTTTTTTTACAACATCTGAAATCTGTCTTTTCTAATGTTTTTAGTCGGTCTGTATATCACCAGCCTGTGCACAGACATGTGGAATTCTTGGTAATTTTTTTTTTTAGGTAAAAAAAAAAAAAAAAATTAAAAAAAAATTTTTTTTTAGGTTTATTTAATTTATTAACGGATTGATTTATTTTAATTATTTTTTTTCTGCAGGTCTGCCAAATTTGCATGAGGGCTCCATATGGACCATGTTTGGCAAGTATCTGTAGAATCTGATTTTTAAAAACATATATCTTTAATGGGAATCTAATCCCAGCTACTAAAATTTCATATAATCCATGACATGGTAATTCGCCAATCAGCTGGCACCATTCAGCGGTCCATAAAAATTAGGTAGAGCTCTTTAAGGACTCTCGGGTGCAAGTCGTCCGGTCCTGGTGATTTGCTTGTGTTGAGATTTTCTCGTTTTTTTCGGACTCTGGCTTCTAGAAGTCACAAGGGTACAATCTGTGGCGTGTTACTAATGATACATTCTCGTGCACGCCCCCTACCCAAAGTGCAAAATCACATATATACGTGATTTTGCGCACCCATACCGCCCTGTAGCAGTATTTCTGCTATAGGGCAGACAGGAAGCGGTTAATATGTTACTAAAGTACTACCATTTTTCCTCTGTGTTCAATGTTTTAGGGATTTGGTTCCATTAAATAGCTTGTAGTATTGAGCACAGTTTAGAGAAGTTGGCTCTCTTGAAGTTTAGTGTTTTTGTGCTACCCCTGTGCCTCCTCTTCCAATCGTGTATGATGAATGTAGTTATCCTGTGATTGATGGTTCCCAAGTTGTCCCGTATTTCCACATCCGTGACCAGATCTGTGTTATTCTTCATTAATAGATCTAGCAATGTGTTCTTTCTACATGGCTCAAAAATAACACTTTGTAATCAGAGTCTGGCATCAAGACAATGAAACTCCTGGGAAATTGATCTGGTCAGGTAAGTAGCAGAGGGGGACGGTAATCAATTTCAGCTGCCTTGGTGGTAATGACATTAATAACAGGTGCACAAGATGGGCAACAATGAGATGACCCCCAAAACAGGAATGGTTTTGCTGGTGGTGGCCACTGACATTTTTTCCATACTCATCTTTTCTGACTGTTTTTCACTAGTTTTGCATTTGGCTAGGGTCAGTGTCACTACTGGTAGCATGAGACCATACCTGGACCCTACAGAAGTTGCACAGGTAGTCCAACTCCTCCAGGATGGCACATCAATACGTGCCATTGCCAGAAGGTTTGCTGTGTCTCCCAGCACAGTCTCAAGAGCATGGAGGAGATTCCAGGAGACAGGCAATTACTCTAGGAGAGCTGGACAGGGCTGTAGAAGGTCCTTAACCCATCAGCAGGACTGGTATCTGCTCCTTTGTGCAAGGAGGAACAGGATGAGCTCTGCCAGAGCCCTACAAAATGACCTCCAGCAGGCCACTGGTGTGAATGTCTCTGACCAATCAGAAACAGACTTCATAAGGTGGCCTGAGGGCCCGATGTCCTCTAGTGGGCCCTGTGCGCACTTCCTGGCACCATAGAGCTCGCTTGGCATTTGCCATTGAACCCCAGAATTGGCAAGTCCTCCACTGGCACCCTGTGCTTTTCACAGATGAGAGCAGGTTCACCCTGAGCACATGTGACAGACATGAAAGGGTCTGGAGAAGCCGTGGAGAACGTTCTGCTGCCTGTAACATGGTTCAGCATGACGATTTTGGTGGTGGGTCAGTGATGGTCTGGGGAGACATATCCATGGAGGGATGCACAGACCTCAACAGTGAAACACCGATCGTCGGACGGGACCTCTGTACGAGGTCCCGATCATGTGATCACTGATTGGCCAATCAGTGATCACATGCAAAGTAGTAAGCAAGATGTCACTTGTGACATCATTGCTTACTACGTGTGAAATCTGTGAATGATCACAGAGATCACATGGTACAGGGCTATTCACAACAGCCTTGTACCATGTGACAAGCTGTGACCAATCACAGCTCACTCAGTACTTCTCAATGACTGCAAGAATGCAGACAGAGAGAAAGAGAAATGATTGCTTTTACATCCTATATGGGTGTAAAAGCAATCAGTGTAAAAAAAAAAAAAAATCATCACCCCCACAAGTAGTACAGTGACAGTATGTAAAAAAAAAAATAAAAATAAAAAATAATCTAAAAAAATAAAATAAAAATGTAAAACAAAAATGTTTAAAAATTATCATTTTTGGATATAAATTTTTTTTTTTTTTACTAAAAAGATAACGGAATAAATTTTGGCCAAGATTTATGATGAAATATTATTTATTTGCAAAATTTTATAAACTAAACACTTTTTTTCAAAATTTTTGGACTTTTTTTTCATTTACATAGCAAAAAAAATTAAAATCCCAGCGGTGAATAAATACCACCAAAATAAAGCTTTATCTGTCTCAAAAAAATGGTAAAAAATTCATTTGGGAACAGTGTTGCATGACCGCGCAATTGTCATTCAAAGTGTGATAGCACTGAAAGCTGAAAATTACCCTGGTCAGGAAGGGGGTAAAAGTGTCCGGTCTGGAAGTGGTTAACAATGAAGACCAGTCACGACAGAAAAAAAACCTCATTGTTTATTCGTTATTTTTTTGGTCTACAAATTGTGTAGGAAATTTAAAAAAAAGTGTAAAGAATTATAGTCAAAAGAAAGTCTAGTTCCCCCCTCCCAAAAATAATGTTTTTTTTTAGTTTTGTTTTATTTGGTTTTTTGGATTGAACAACTCCTGTTATTTATTTATTTTATTTAATTTTTTTACCATCTGTGTCCCATTGGGGAGATTTCCCTTCACTTCTGGGCCAAGAGCCAAAGCAGAAAGTGAGAGGAAACCCCTCCAAAGCGCGAGAAGCCACCAGAATTAGTGTCCTCATTGGAAGATTTCCCTGCTATTCCTGTTCTGAGGACAACCCAAAATTTCGGATTTTCTTTCACTTTCCTTGATAATAGTAAACAGGACAATTAGAGACAGCAAATCTCCCAAATGGAGGCACAGCCAGTAATAAACACTTGACAGGGGTTCTAATCCCATTCCACTCGAGCTAAAAAAAAAAAGTGCTTTTAGTTACACTTTAATTAACGGCAAACATTTTTTTCTACAAAAAAGAAAAAAAAAAGGCCAACTTATCACCAAATACTGTAAATAGGCCCACAGTAGAAATGTAAAAATCACCCTGGTCCATATTGGGTGTATAGCTATAAGAGCTGAAGTGATTAATTACCTACCTAGATATAAAATAAAAAAAAATAATAAATAAAAAAAAATAAATAAATAATAAATAAAAAAAATACAAAAAAGTGCCTTTAGTTATACTTTAATTAACGGCAAACATTTTTTTCTACAAAAAAAAAAAAAAGACTTACTTGTCACCAAATAAACAGGCCCACAGTAGAAAAGTAAAAATCACCCTGGTCCATATTGGGTGTATAGCTATAAGAGCTGAAGTGATTAATTACCTACCTAGATATAAAATTAAAAAAAATAATAAATAAAAAAATACAAAAAAAAAGTGCCTTTAGTTATACTTTAACGGCAAACATTTTTTTCTACAAAAAAAAAGACTTACTTGTCACCAAATAAACAGGCCCACAGCAGAAATGTAAAAATCACCCTGGTCCATATTGGGTGCACAGCTATAAGAGCTGAAGTGATTAATTACCTACCTAGATATAAAATAAAAAAAATAAAAAATAATAAAAAAAAAAAAATGCCTTTAGTTATACTTTAATTAATGGCAAAAAATGTTTCTACGAAAAAAAAGGCCAACTTATCACCAAATAAATAGGCCCACAGTAGAAATGTAAACCTCCCCTGGTCCATAATGGGTGCACAGCTATAAGAGCTGAAGTGACTAATTACTTACCTAGATGTAAAAAAATAAAATAAAAAATAATTAAAAAAAAAAAAGGGTTTTGACTTTTGCCTTTAGTTATATTTGAATCTAATCGATATAAAGCTGTCACATGACCCAGCTCTTTCCCAGCCTGTCTGCAGGGAAACAGTGGTAGGAGGAACTTCTAGTCCTCCGCTGTTGGTCACATGCTCAAAATAATAAAAAAAAAAAAAAATACAGAGTAAAATCAAATCAAAAATATCTATAAACTGTTTTAAATAATCATGCAAACATATATTTGAAATCAAATCTTTATGAATTTTTTGGCAATAACATGGCACGGGCAGATTTCTGCCAGTCACAGGCTTTGTCAAGCCCCCTCCAGCCTGTGTCTAAGGCTGCTTTCATGCTGAGGAGTTTTTCAAGCTTTTCGCGTTAAAGCTCAGGAAACCTGCTTCCCTGTGTACATGAAGGTAGATCTACATATGTTATGTGTTGCGCTTGCGGTTTCAAAACTCCCGCTTGGGGCATGTTTGGTGAGTTAATAAAAAAATTGACCCAAAAACACCTCTTCCCATTGAAATCAATGGAAAACGCCTGAAAAGAGCCTCAAAAACACCTCTGAGAAGCGTTTTTGGTGCAGTTTTTAAGTCAAATGTCCTTTAAAAAACGCACAGAAAACGCGATAAAAAAAACTACGCGTTTTTGTTGTGGATCAGTGTGAGCAGGGGCGGACTGACCATTCGAGCACTCGGGCACTGCCCGAGGGCCCGGGGTCAGTAGGGGGCCCTATGAAATGCCACTGGTACCTATTTTTATAGGCATTTTTGGGTGTGGGCAAGGACACAGGGGCCCCATGATCCCCTATTGCCCGAGGGCCCCATGAGTTGTCAGTCTGCCCCTGAGTGTGAGCCTAACGCGGTGCTCAATTCTCAGCGTTCTCTGTGCGAATTCCGCACCGCATCACAATTGCACCCCGTTCATGCGAACCCCCGCGGGTGTGTATGTCAACAATACCCCGAAAACGGTCCGCAAAACGCGGTGTGATGTGCAGAATCAGAGCGCATGGGTGTGAATACCCATGTGATCTGATTCTAGTGCGGACCAAAAAAAGGGTCCTGTACCTTTTTGGTGTGGATGCGGTGCGATTGGAACCGTACAAAATGTACGGCTCTAATCGCACCGCACACACAGTTCACATGTGATTTGCGCAGGGAGGCGGAGCGGTTCCGGTGTGAATCACATGCGGTGTACCACACCGTATAGGTGTGAACCCGGGTTGAAAGTAGCCTTAAAATAACAGGGAAGTGAAGCCTCTATCAATCAAGATGTAATGGTGCGGATGCGGTGCGATTGGAGCCATACAAAATGTATGGCTCTAATCGCACCGCACAAACAGTTTGCATGTGATTTGCGCAGGGAGGCGGTGCAGTTCTGGTGTGAATCACATGTGGTGTACCGAACCGTATAGGTGTGAACCCGGGTTGAAAGTAGCCTTAAAATAACAGGGAAGTGAAGCCTCTATCAATCAAGATGTAATATCCCCCCCAAGATGTAAGCATTCTTTTATTTGATGGAAATTGTAATTGTTTTTTTGCCTTAGAATAACAGGGAGGTGAAGCCTCCATCAATCAAGATGTAATACCCCCCCCCAAGATGTAATATCACAGCATTCTTTTCTTTGATGGAAATTGTAATTGTTTTTTTGCCTTAGAATAACAGGGAGGTGAAGCCTCCATCAATCAAGATGTAATATCCCCCCCCCCAAGATGTAATATCACAGCATTCTTTTCTTTGATGAAAATTGTAATTGTTTTTTTTGCCTTAAAATGACAAGAAGGTGAAGCCTCCATCAATCAAGATGTAATATCCCCCCCCCCTCAAGATGTAATATCACAGCATTCTTTTTTTTTTTGATGGAAATTGTAATTTTTTTTTGCCTTAGAATAACAGGGAGGTGAAGCTTTCATCAATCTAGATGTAATATCACCCCCAGGGGCGGACTGACAACTCATGGGGCCCCCGGGCAATAGGGGATCATGGGGCCCCTATGTCCTTGCCCAAACTCAAAAAAGCCTATGAAAAATGTACCAGGGGCATCTCATGGGGCCCCCTACTGACCCCGTGCCCTCGGGCAGTGCCAAGTTTCCAAATGGTCAGTCCGCCCCTGATCACCCCCCCCCCCCCATTGTGTTTAGCTGGTAAGTGGGCATAGAGGAGGAGAGAGGGAGTGGGCTGTCACCGTGTATACGCCCATATGTGCGACTCTTTTGTCACATGGGCTGCTCGGATGTGAAATGCTCAGTTTAGAAACTGTCCATGTCCCCAGTGCAGTTGGGGATTTATCAGAGTAGTGTTGGCAGCTCTGCACATGCTCAGTTTTCAGTAAAACTGAGCATGTGCAGAGCTGCCAACACTACTCTGCTAAATCCCCAACTGCACTGGGAACATAGACAGGAGGGGGAGACAGAGAACAGCCGGATCAAACAGGTTATTTGCAGAAAACAGAAAGTGAATCCCATAGTGGCTGAGTGCGGATGAACAGCCTGCAATACGGGATTTATCGATCGATTTTTTTTTTCTATGATGCGGGTTCGATGACACTTCAGACGCCTACCTAAACCGTGCACTCGCCACAAATGATATTGATCAATAATGTACTTTGAAAGTCATATCCTTTGAAAAAGATCAGACACCGAGCTCATTGCTTCAGCAGCTCGCCGAAATTACCGCTTCCTTTTATTCCTGCCAGTAAAATATGGGAGGACTAATGGCTCCCTGCTTCACCGTGCGCCTCTATTCATAGATGACAAAAGAAGCAAAAAAAAAAAAAAAAACAATTACGATCTCCGCCAAAGAAAAGAAATAAAAAAAAAAAAGAAAACAGCTCTGCGCTTTCACATCCAGATCCAGCAGGGGGAGATATTCATTACACTTAATAGCCGCTTGTTGTTTTCAAATGATTTTTTGGGGGGAGGGCAGATTGCGTTGGCGTCAAACGAAAGAGAAAAGTGACAATTCCTAAGTGTTGGATCGATCGAGCGACACAAACCCCGGAAACTACTACAGACATTGCTCTTGTGTATTGAGACCCAGTCGAACATTCATATTTAGTACTTTAAATGCTTGCCAGGCACAGCACACGGGCTTCGTGGTCTTACAGTAGGTGATTTCTAAGGCTACATGTACACTAGGGTTTGTCGGTGTCGCGCCTCTGAAAAGCGGTCTGTGGTCAGGTCGCTTTTCAGAGCTATTTGACAGGGTATGTCGCTTCCTCATTGCCTGTTGTAATCAGGGCTTTTATTTACTTAGTGAATGGGTACAGGTATTTTCCCTTTCCGGACCACCCTTGTCTCTGCCCTCTACTTCCCTCTGAGTGTTGTACCTTGGTTCCACCCCACCTTACCCGCCTCCAAGCACCGTCCCTTGTTTCCACCCCTCCTTACCCACCTATGAGCACTGTCCCTTAGTTCCACCCCACCTTACCCACCTCCAAGCACCGTCCCTTGTTTCCACCCCTCCTTACCCACCTATGAGCCTATGAGCACCGTCCCTTGGTTCCCCCCTCTCCTTACCCATCTCCAAGCACTGTCCCTTGGTTCCCCCCTCTCCTTACCCACCTCCAAGCACCGTCCCTTGTTTCCACCCCTCCTTACCCACCTATGAGCCTATGAGCACCGTCCCTTGGTTCCCCCCTCTCCTTACCCATCTCCAAGCACTGTCCCCTGGTTCCCCCCTCTCCTTACCCGCCTCCAAGCACCGTCCCTTGGTTCCACCCCCCCTTACCCACCTCCAAGCACCGTTCCTTGGTTCCACCCCTCCCTTACCCGCCTCTGAGCACCGTCCCTTGTTTCCACCCCTCCTTACCCACCTATGAGCACTGTCCCTTGGTTCCACCCAACCTTACCCGCCTCCAAGCACCGTCCCTTTCCTCCCCCCCTCCTTACCCACCTCCAAGCACCGTCCCTTTCCTCCCCCCCTCCTTACCCACCGTCCCTTGGTTCCACCCCTCCTTACCCGCCTCCGAGCACTGTTCATTGGTTCCACCCCTCCTTACCCGCCGCCAAGCACTGTCCCTTGGTTCCCCCCTCTCCTTTCCCGCCTCCAAGCACCGTTCCTTGGTTGCACCCTCCCTTACCCGGCTCCGAGCTCCGTCCCTTGGTTCCACCCCTCGTTACCCACCTACGAGCACGTCCCTTGGTTCCACCCCACCTTACCCGCCTCCAAGCACCGTCCCTTGGTTCCACCCTCCCTTACCTGCCTCCGAGCACCGTCCCTTGGTTCTCCCCCCTCCTTACCCACCTCCAAGCACCGTCCCTTGGTTCCACACCTCCTTACCCACCTACGAGCACCGTCCCTTGGTACAACCCTTCCTTACCTGCCTCCGAGTACTGTCCCTTGGTTCCACACCTCCTTACCCACCTATGAGCACCGTCCCTTGGTTCCACCCTACCTTACCTGCCTCAGAGCACCGTCCCCTGGTTCCACCCCACCTTACCCACCTACGAGCACCGTCACTTGGTTCCTCCCCACCTTACCTGTCTCTGTGCGCCGTCCCTTGGTTCCACCCTTTGTTACCCACCTCCAAGCACCATCCCTTGGTTCCCCCCCCCCCTACCTGCCTCCGAGCACTGTCCCCCTCTGTAGGGAATACAGAACCAAGTATCATATTGTGGTGATAACAAATTTGTTAATGATAGAAAAGCAGTAAAATAGATTCCCTGCGGCCAGCAACAATAGACCCCCCACACACACACACACACACACTTACGAAAATACCCCATCGGCAACAATTGATTCATTCCAGCAACAAGAAAACCACACCAACAATAACAGATCTCCCAGCAGCCAGCATCAATAGACCGCCCAGCAGTCAGCAACAATAGACCCTATCCTCAACAGTAGATCCTTCCTAGTCACATAAAACCCCTGCAGCAACGATAGACTCCCACCACAACAATAGATGCTCCCCAGTGACTATAGACAACAGCTATAGTCAACAGTAGATCCCCCCCAGCAACATAAGACTCCCCAGAAACAATAGACCTCCCCAGAAACTAAAGACACCCCATTGCAACAATAGGTGACCCCAGTGATAATAGACATCAGCTGCCAGCATCAATATACCTTCCAGTAGCCAGCAACAACATACTCTTCCTTCAACAGTAGATCCCTCCCAGCAACATAAGACCTCCCCAGCAACAATAGACCCCCCATTGCAACAATAGATGCCCCCCCCCAGTGATAATAGACATCATCTGCTCACATCAATAGACCCTCCAGTAACAAGCAACAACAGACTGTTCCCTTAACAGTATATCCCTCCCAGAAACATAAGACCCCCCTGCAACAATAGAACTCCCCAGCAACAATAGACCTCCCTTCGCAACAATAGATCCCCCCCAGTGATAATAGATGACAGACAGCTGCCAGCATCAATAGACCCTCCATTAGCCAGTAACAATAGACCCCTCCCTCAGCAGTAGATATACCCAGCAACATAAGACCCCCCAGCAACAATAGACCCCCCCATCACAACAATAACTACCCCCAGTGATAATAGACAACAGCTGCCAGCATCAATAGACCCTCCAGTAACCAGCAACAACAGGTTCTTCCCTCAACAGTAGATCCCTCCCATAAACATAAGACCCGCCTGCAACAATAGATGCCCCCCAGTGATAATAGACAACAGCTGCCAGCATCAATAGACCCTCCAGTAGCCAGCAACAAAAGACCCCCTTCCCCAGCAGTAGATCCTCCTCAGCAACATAAGACACCCCCCCAAAACAATAGACCTCTACAGCAACAATAGATACCCCACCTTCCCACAGCAACAATGGAGACAACAGCCGACAGCATCTATAGATCCAGTAGTGAAACCTATAGCTTTACAACCAGAAAAGTTCAAGCTCATTGCTGGCTCAGAGTGGGATTGTAGGTGGGCCCCAAGCTATTCAATGCAGGGGAACCCCTAAAGCTCAGGCCCTACCATCAGATAGGGCCATCCAGTCTTCTGTATCTGCCCAAGCCCTCACAGACCTGCCCATCTACAAAATATTAATGGTGTCCTCCTGATCCAAGTCTACAATAATCCCCCAAACACCTGGAACACCCTTCACACAGGGCCCTGTAATTCCAACATGGTTCAGATTAGGGCTCCAGAAGTCCAGCCAAACATTCAGGGCCCATGAGACATGGGGGGGCTCAGGTCCAACAGGGCAGCTCCTTTCCCTAATCACCACCAGCTCCTAAACCAATCAGGCTTGCACTGGTTAATCAGGTTGCAGTCCGCAGTGCCTTATCAATTATTTAGGGAAGCCAATGCCAATCGTAGGCGCAGGCTTCCCCAAAATGGCTGCCTGGAGCCCATAACAGAGGACAGCATAGTCCCCAGTGACTTCCTGCCAGCCTGAAGAAGCGAAACAGCACCATCTTCAGGTCAGTGAACAAACTGCAGCACGACTTTTGCCTAGGGGATGGATTCAGTAGTTAAATAAAAGAGAACTGGACAGGGCTGACACCATTTCCTGCAGTTTTCTGGACAGATCATCGTGCATTCCACAGGTTCTTGGTACAATATTGTGATTTTTGCCTTCCAGATTTAGTTCAGCATTTTCAGTTTAATTTACAAATCTTTGTTCCATTTCAGGTAACAGTACACACCCTCTCTACCAGACTACAGCTCATGCGCAGCTCAAATGTAAGTACAAGGCATTTAGAAATGCCTCAACTTCAGGAGTTACAAAAAAATACCCCTGCTGTGCACACTCCCCCTTCCTTGCAAGGGTTAACTCTAGGGGATGAGGAATAAGGTGTAATATTTACTTGACTCCTAACTTCGGCGGGCTCCAGCACTCACCTTCACGCTGGCTTTTGGGTGGTTTCTCTCCTTCCTCACGTAAAATGCAGGGCTATTGGTCCTGCATTGTACTTGATGACGTCATTGTGTGACCATGACCTTGAGTGCCTTATAGATGAAGCTCTGAGGAGGTGGTTGCTTAATTAGGGGAGTACTCCAGCAGGCTCCGGTACTCTCCTTCACTTCAGCTTGTGGGTGGTACCTTGCCGTTCTCACATAAAATGCAGGGCTATTGGTCCTGCATTGTACTTGATGACATCATTGTGTGACCATGGCCTTGAGCTCTTTATAGATGAGGCTCTAAGGGGCTGGTTGCATAAAAGGAGGGAGTGCTCCAGCAGGCTCTGGTACTCTCCTTCACTTTGGCTTGTGGGTGGTCCCTTGCCGTTCTCACCCAAAATGCAGGGCTATTGGTCCTGCATTGTACTTGATGACGTCATTGTGTGACCATGGCCTTGAGCTCTTTATAGATGAGACTCTGAGGGGCAGGTTGCACAAATGAAGGGAGTACTCCAGCAGGCTCTGGTACTCTCCTTCACTTCGGCTTGTGGGTGGTCCCTTGCCTTTCTCACATAAAATGCAGGGCCGACAGCCCTGCATTTTACTTGATGATGTCATTGTGTGACCATGACCTTGAGTGCCTTATAGATGATGCTCTGATGGGGCTGGTTGCTTAAATAGGGGAGTACTCCAGCAGACTCCAGTACTCTCCTCCACTTCAGCTTGTGGGTGGTCCCTTGCCGTTCTCACCTAAAATGTAGGGCTTTTGCTCCTGCATTGTACTTGATGACGTCATTATGTGATGATGATGTTGTGGAATGGCCTGTAGATGAGGCTTTAAGGGGCTTCCAGCATTGAAGGAGGGAGAACTTTGTAATTCTGCGGTGGTGCTCAAAAATTAAAGACCCGTATCTACTGTATATGAAATAAGTGCTTGTGTACACACACAAAAGTAAGCTTAAGGCTTGTCTTTTGTCCACCGCCCCAAAGGAGTAGGACCTTACCCTGAACCCCCCCGGGATTCAAGGCTCCTGACAGGGACAAACCATGGTCCACCTGGCCAAAAGGCTTGGCGGACCACTCTCCTCATAGTCAGCCGAAACCGACCAACAAGTACTAGGTGTTTGGCTCTACCGAAGAGAGACTTCCCCCACCCCCAAGTTCAGAGGAGGAAAAAACCTGATGGCCACACAACCTCCCCCTAGACTTCAGGGTAGGCCAGAGAACCCACACCCTCCATCCAGTGAAAAAAAACTCAGACAAAAGGGCAAAGTGACAAACATGAAGAGAAATATATTAAATAAATAAGTACCCGGGCTAGTGTACAGGCTAGACCCTGAGGCCTGGTAGCTAAATAATTGCTCCGAACTTAGCCAAAAGGCCTACCCCAAAGAGACCTGGTGCAAAACAAAAGAGTATAGTGCTGTGACCATCTACCTGTTTACACTAGTGGTGTTCCCACACCTACATGTTACTAAGAGCACCCCTGGGGCAACCGACTCCCAGGGGGAACAGCACCATGGATTCTTTGCCTTCCAATCCCATGGCCAGACAAGGTAGACCCATTCACACCTGGAGGCACTGGGACCCTCCAGTCTTCCAGGGGGAATTACTACCATGCCCCACACCCCATGGGCACCCCAGTTTCTGTTCCTGCCTTCACTAGCCTTCAGAGCTCCCATTATACCCATAGGGATACTGTACAGCCAGCCATTCCTACCAAAAGGCCAGAATGATGGTGGAGCACCTCTACTGGACAGTGATAAGAACAGATACTATACTTGATCCTTACCTGGAGCAACCAACTCCCAGGGGGAACAGCACCGTGGACTTTTTGCCTTCCAATCCCATGGCCAGACAAGGTAGACCCATTCACACCAGGAGGCACTGGATCCCTCCAGTCTTCCAGGGGGAATTACTACCATGCCCCACATCCCATGGGCACCCCAGTTTCTGTTCTAGCCAGCACTAGCCTTCAGAGCTCCCATCATACCCGTAGGGATACTGTACAGCCAGCCATTCCTACCAAAAGGCCAGAATGATGGCGGAGCACCCCTAATGGACAGTGATAAGAACAGATACTACACTTGATCCTAGCCTGGAGCGACCAACTCCCAGGGGGAAAAGCACCATGAATTTTTTGCCTTCCAATCCCATGGCCAGACAAGGTAGACCTATTCACACCAGGAGGCACTGGTTCCCTCCAGTCTTCCAGGGGGAATTACTACCATGCCCCACATCCAATGGGCGCCCCAGTTTCTGTTCTAGCCGGTACTAGCCTTCAGAGCTCCCATCATACCCATAGGGATACTGTACAGCCAGCCATTCCTACCAAAAGGCCAGAATGATGGCAGAGCACCCCTACTGGACACTGATAAGAACAGATACTACACTTGATGCTAGCCTAAAGGCCGAGCATTGTACATGATGATGTCATCGTTGTGACCACGTCCTCGAATGCCTTATAGATGAAGCTTTGAGGAGCTGGTTGCATGTACGGAGTATATAGAATTAGTCAACATTTAACACTTGCATTCCACGAACGGGAGGAGTTGGACAGGGGGTGCTGTTTGTGGAGGTCCTTGCAAGGGTAGTTTTCTTGTAATTGGACACCTAGTGGAAGATGCATGTGACAAATCAAATTTTGCCTACTTTGTAGTAGTCACAGTATATTTTGATTTGTTTTTTGTTTGTTTTTTTAATTTCCTTAATTTATTTCACTCTCTAGTGTTGCCTGGCACATCCTCTACTTTGTTGTGGAGAAACAACAGGTCCAACAAAGGCATGAAGTACCAAGATGGAAACCTTACCATTTTGACCAAAGGGCTATATTTCGTCAACTGCCAACTCCAATTTGTCGTTAGGGAATGTCTGGAAAAAAATGAAGACTTAAGGACGCACCTGGTTTTGAATGGAAAAGAAGAACACCGAACAATGCAGACTTTCAGAAAACAAAAAAGAAACAATACAACTGATGATTGTAAGATGTTCACCAACCAACACTTCAGTCTCCAGATCAAACTCGAAGTTTATGACAACATCTCGATCCTTACAAGCCATCCACACTGGCTCAGTAATGACGGCTTGACAGCGGACAGCAGTGTGTTTGGAGCATTCAAGATATCGGAGGGCTCATAAGGGATAAAAAAAATATGTAGACTTAATGTTTTACAATAACCCCAACCCCCCAAAAAAAAAAGTAGTTTAAAGTGTAGGTCAAGGCTAAAGACAAAAATACTTTTTTAAAAAGCTGCAAAAACTGAAAAATATCTGTTGCTCGGAGAGAAATGCCTAATTTCTATTGAGTTGACAACACAGTTCCTCTGCTGTATGGAAATCCCAACCGGCGTTGTCACCTACCTTACCTGCTGGACTACAGAACTCCACTTATCCCTCGCCCCTCTCTGTCTACATGCATACATTGGTTTATTTCCTATTAAAAAAAAAAACATTTTTCCTGCTAAGAACCTGCCCAGGAACTCTTGGGAGATATAGTTCTGGGGGTGTGCCAACATCAACAGGAATAGAGCTCCCAGGAGCTGCCCCTGCAAGAATGATACAAGCCTGGGGTTGACATCACGCAGAGTAATAAAAGCTTCCCACTGCAGGAGCAAGATTAAAAAATAATAATATTGTAACATGGTCGCTAGGGGGAGAGAAAGAGTTGGGGCAAATTTGAGTATGCCCGGACATACATTTTGATGAAAATGTAATCACCAATTTTATTTGGATTATTAGATTAATTCTAATAATATACTTGCAACTTTTTTAGACTTTTTTTGAAGAATTATTTTTTAGATTTACCTATACAAACAACGGGTGTGAAATATTTTGGATAGGTGATACACAGGCCATTGAAAATCCCAGAAAGAAGCATCATTAAATTGAAGGTTGGCCTGGGGGACAACCCCTTCTAACTAATCATGACAATAAAAAAAATATATATATCTAAATGGCCCAAAAAATGTTTGAATCTATGGTCACAGTACACTCTGGATTCTGATTCTTCTCTCTCGTGAACTGCAGATTGGTAGGGTTTATCTTGGGAGGACCACATTGCTACCTGGTGATGTGGGCACTTCCCATTGGGACCATCGGTGGAGTCCTCACAGGGTTCTAAAGACTCCAGTGGTGGTGTGATGGCATCAGAGGAGTGGCAAGACCAATTGGCCTTGGCCAGGGGACAACTCTCAATAAATTTTACAGCCACTCCCTCTAGTTAATCACACCAATAATAATTACCAAAAAAATCTAAAGATCTAAATGGTCCAAAAACATTTGAATCCATGGTCACATTACACACTTGGGTTCTGATTCTTCTCTCTTGTGAACTGCAGATCGGGTGCAGGTGATGGCATCAGAATGAGGAGTGGCGAGACCAATTGGCCTTGGCCAGGGTACAACAGTCCATAAATTTTACATCCACTCCCTCTAGCTAATCACGCCAATAATAATTACCAAACAAATCTAAAGATCTAAATGGTCCAAAAACATTTGAATCCATGGTCACATTACACACTTGGGTTCTGATTCTTCTCTCTCGTGAACTGCAGATTGGGTGCAGGTGATGGCATCAGAATGAGGAGTGGCGAGACCAATTGGCCTTGGCCAGGGGACAATCGTCAATAAATTTTACATCCACTCCCTCTAGCTAATCACCCCAATAATAATTAATAAAAAAAAAGTCTAAATGGCCCAAAAACTTTTGAATCCATTAATACATTACACACTTGGGCTCTGATTCTTCTCTCTGATGAACTGCAGATTGGTTGGGTTCTTCTTTGGTTGCCCACATTGCTGCCTAGTGATGTGGACACTTCCCATTGGGTTCATCGGTGGGGTCATCACAGGGTCCTGAAGAACCCAGTGGTGGTGTGCTGGCATCAGAATGAGAAGCTACAAGTCAGGCTGGCCATGGGCCTAGGCTGCATTGGTGGTCACTGGTCTTTCTTCTCTTCCAGAAGAGGCATCACAAAAGGTTACATTTGGGTGGATATAGGTAAGTAGAAAAGAGGTTAGGATTTTTTTTTTGTCTTCTTTTGTGAATAAGTGGGGGAAATAGGGGTTTTTCCAATTTTTACTGGAGATAGGCTTTAAAGCTGACTTCCTCTTAGTTTAAGAAGAATTTGTTCAGGGTCCATAGGCTAGTCTATAAAGCATACTGGTAACCCAGCTTCTACGATTTGATCATTCACATTAAAAACATTTTTACAACCCAGCCAGTAAACAAAAATGAGCAAAAAGTCCTTTGTAGAGCCTTGTTTTTCATAGTCATTTAACTGCTGGTGCCTCTATAGCAGGGGTCTCCAAACTGTCTAAGCAAAGGGCCAGTTTGCTGATCTTCAAAATTTAGAGGGAGCACAACTCTAGCCAGTGCAGGTAGCAAAAACCCTGGCATCAGTGGGAGGAATAGTGTCACATAATTGGTGTCAGTAGAAGAATTAGTTCCAAATCTCTGGTGTCAGTGGAAGGATTAGTACCCCATCATTG
The DNA here is from genome assembly GCF_062004578.1 of Staurois parvus. Lineage (NCBI taxonomy): Eukaryota > Metazoa > Chordata > Amphibia > Anura > Ranidae > Staurois > Staurois parvus. Next base: position 2,299,456 of record NW_028317936.1, on the reverse strand, counting down.
GTGTCAGTAAGAGGAATAATGCCCCTTTATTGGTTTCAGTGGGAGGAATAGTGTCCCATCATTGGTGTCAGTGGGAGGAATAGTGCCCCGTCATTGGTGTCAGTGGGAGGAATAGTTCCCCATCATTGGTATCAGTGGGAGGAATAGTCCCCCATCATTGGTATCAGTGGGAGGAATAGTGCCCCATCATTGGTATTACTGGGAGGAATAGTGCCCCATCATTGGTATTACTGGGAGGAATAGTGTCCCATCATTGGTATTACTGGGAGGAATAGTGCCCCATCATTGGTATCAGTGGGAGGAATAGTGCCCCATCATTGGTATCAGTGGGAGGAATAGTGCCCCATCATTGGTGTCAGTGGGAGGAATAGTGCCCCATCATTGGTATCAGTAGGAGGAATAGTGCACCCATCATTGGTGTCAGTGGGAGGCATAGTGCCCCATCATAAGTATCAGGGGGATTTATAGTGCTCTATTATGGAAGAATAGGGCCCCATCATTGGTATCAGTGGGAGGAATAATACCCCATCATTAGTATCAGTGAGAGGAATAGTGCCCCATCATTGGTATCAGTGGGAGGAATAGTGCCCATTCATTGGTGTCGGTGGAAAGAATAGTGCCCCATCACTGGTATCAGTGGGATTAATAGTGTCCCATTTTTGCTATCAGTAGAAGAATAGTGCCCCATCATTGGTGTCAGTGGGAGGAATAGTGCCCCATCATTGGTGTCAGTGAGAGGAATAATGCCCCATCATTGGTATCAGTGGGATGAATAGTGCCCTATTGTTGGTATCAGTGGAAGGAATATTGCCCCATCATTGGTGTCAGTGGAAGGAATAGTGCCCCATCATTGGTGTCAGTGGGAGGAATAGTGACCCATCATTGGTGTCAATGGGAGGAATAGTGTCCCATCATTGGTGTCAGTGGGAGGAATAGTGACCCATCATTGGTATCAGTGGGAGGAATAGTGCCCCAGCATTGGTGTCAGTGGGAGGAATAGTGCCCCATCATTGGTGTCAGTGGGAGGACTAGTGCCCCATCATTGGTGTCAGTGGAAGGAATAGTGCCCCATCATTGGTGTCAGTGGAAGGAATAGTGCCTCATCATTGGTATCAGTGGGAGGAATAGTGCTTCATCATTGGTGTCAGTGGGAGGAATAGTGCCCCATCATTGGTATCAGTGGGAGGAATAGTGCCCCAGCATTGGTGTCAATGGGAGGAATAGTGTCCCATCATTGGTGTCAGTGGGAGGAATAGTGACCCATCATTGGTATCAGTGGGAGGAATAGTGACCCATCATTGGTGTCAGTGGGAGGAATAGTGCCCCGGCATTGGTGTCAGTGGGAGGAATAGTGCCCCATCATTGGTGTCAGTGGGAGGAATAGTGCTCCATCATTGGTGTCAGTGGGAGGAATAGTGCTCCATCATTGGTGTCAGTGGGAGGAATAGTGATCCATCATTGGTATTAGTGGGAGGAATAGTGCTTCATCATTGGTGTCAGTGGGAGGAATAGTGCCCCATCATTGGTATCAGTGGGAGGAATAGTGCCCCAGCATTGGTGTCAATGGGAGGAATAGTGTCCCAGCATTGGTGTCAGTGGGAGGAATAGTGACCCATCATTGGTATCAGTGGGAGGAATAGTGCCCCGGCATTGGTGTCAGTGGGAGGAATAGTGCCCCATCATTGGTGTCAGTGGGAGGAATAGTGACCCATCATTGGTGTCAGTGGGAGGAATAGTGACCCATCATTGGTATCAGTGGGAGGAATAGTGACCCATCATTGGTATCAGTGGGAGGAATAGTGCCCCAGCATTGGTGTCAGTGGGAGGAATAGTGCCCCATCATTGGTGTCAGTGGGAGGACTAGTGCCCCATCATTGGTGTCAGTGGAAGGAATAGTGCCCCATCATTGGTGTCAGTGGAAGGAATAGTGCCTCATCATTGGTATCAGTGGGAGGAATAGTGCTTCATCATTGGTGTCAGTGGGAGGAATAGTGCCCCATCATTGGTATCAGTGGGAGGAATAGTGCCCCAGCATTGGTGTCAATGGGAGGAATAGTGTCCCATCATTGGTGTCAGTGGGAGGAATAGTGACCCATCATTGGTATCAGTGGGAGGAATAGTGACCCATCATTGGTATCAGTGGGAGGAATAGTGCCCCGGCATTGGTGTCAGTGGGAGGAATAGTGCCCCATCATTGGTGTCAGTGGGAGGAATAGTGCTCCATCATTGGTGTCAGTGGGAGGAATAGTGATCCATCATTGGTATTAGTGGGAGGAATAGTGCCCCATCATTGGTATCAGTGGGAGGAATATTGCCCCATCATTGGTATCAGTGGGGGGAATAGTGGCCCATCATTGGTATCAGTGGGAGGAATAGTGCCCCATCATTGGTGTCAGTGGGAGGAATAGTGCCCCATCATTGGTATCAATGGGAGGAGAAATAGTGCCCCATCATTGGTATCAGTGGGGGGAATAGTGCCCCATCATTGGTGTCAGTGGGAGGAATAGTGCCCCATCATTGGTATCAGTGGGAGGAATAGTGCCCCATCATTGGTATCAGTGGGAGGAATAGTGCCCCATCATTGGTGTCAGTGGGAGGAATAGCGCCCCATTATTGGTATCAATGGGAGGAGGAATAGTGCCCCATCATTGGTGTCAGTGGGAGGAATAGTGCCCCATCATTGGTGTCAATGGGAGAAATAGTGTCCCATCATTGGTGTCAATGGGAGGAATAGTGCCCCAAGGACCAGATAAAGGCAAGCAAAGGGCCACATCCAACCTATGGACCACAGATTGGAGACCCCTGCTCTATAGCTTTAGTTCTGGATTTCAACCCAATGGCAGTTGTTTTTTGTTATGGCACTCCTTTAGTCACCAGTCACCCTTCTCTTTTTGGAGGGCTATAACTTTCTTCAGATAGTTTGGCACAATGAATACTTTTTTTGTTTTTTTAGATGTTTTTTTTTGTTTATTGTTTGTCTGATCGTTTTACATTTAAAAGGTATTTTTATTGTAGATTAGGTCTGACTATCGCTTCTGTTTTGAACTTTAAATTTTAAAAAATTGTAAGGGAAATTAAAACTTCGTAGCCGATCACATGTCTGCCACCCAACAACTTGATCCTAAATTTAATGCTGAAATTCTAACCCCGCTCGTTTTCTTCAAGACTTATGAAGATCGGGACAGTTGCTTCAAATAATAACTTGGAAAGCCAATCATTTGGGTAGCTATTTTCATAGCAAATTTTTTATTTATTTTTTATGTTTTGTTAGATTGAACAGCAGAGGAAAGGGTTAGAACCTCTGCCAGGTTTCCATTGCAGTCTGTACCCCTCACTATTTGCCCTGGTAGACTGGTCCACATGGAAGAAAAATATATTTGAAATATATTTTAAAAATACTCTTCCAAAAAATATTGACATATATTTTAAAAACTACAATTTTGGCCATATTCAATATATTTTTTTATATATATATATATATATACTGCATGTTGAAATGCCTTTTTATTACAAAATATATGAAAAATATTTTTAAAAATACATTTCAAATATAATGTATGTCTTTAAAAATACAAATCTACATTTTTGGAATGCATTTACAAATATATGTAAAAATATATGTTGAAATGACTTTTTTATATGTTAAAAAAAATCTGAAGAATATATTTTAAAAAAAATATTTTTAAAAATATGTATTTTCTAAATATATTCTTCAGATTTTTTTTAACATATTAAAAAGTAATTTTAACATATATAACAGTTGCGAAACTACAAGTCCCATCAATCCTCTGCCTTTGGGAGTCATGCTTGTAACTGTCAGTCTTGCAATGCCTCATGGGACTTGTAGTTTGGCAACAGCTGGAGGGCCACCAGTTTGACACCCGTGGGAGTGTTGAGGTAGAGAGGTGTTAGAAGGGAAGGCTTCAACGTCTTCCAAAGATTCCCTACCCAACAGATATGTTAACTTACCCTGACTTTAGAAAAATGACCTCTTATTTCTTGTTGTGTTTTGGGACCGGAAGAAAAGTGAAATCTCCCAAACACAATACAGACAGAAAAAAAGCCAACAGTTTTAACCATTCTCTACTCTATCGAAAACCAAAAAAAAGCTTTGGTTTACGATATACCTCAAAGTTGAGGGTTTCTTTGAGGATCCCCGAGTAGTCTGAGAAATGTAGAAAGAATACAATGCCAATGTGATTTCAATAGATTTTTATTGTACCTGAGGAAAGAAGACAATGTGTTTTGAGGGTTCAAAACTTCCTTTTCATCGAGGCTTAAAATGGCGGCAATGATTGAGGGGAAAAAAAACGGACAAGAATGTTTGCGTTTCAAGGAACCATGGCTATTAAAAGTTGCCTGACCTTATGCTTTTACTTTTTTCAGGTACAATAAAAATCTACTTGACTTACATTAGTGCTTTGGTGCTCAAAAAAAAAAGGCAGAAGTTCTAATAAGGCACGAACCAAAATTGGACACCTGACCATCACACCTAGAAAAACCTTTGGATATCCAATTCCAAATCGGTGGCCATTGAGATATAGTACGCTCCCCAGCTGTAGGAGAGCATTTGTGAGGTCAAGTAATGATGTTGGGTGAGAAGACTTGGGTCACAGGTAGCGTTCCAATCCCAAAGGTGTTCAGTAGGGTTGAGGTCAGGGATCTGTGAAGACCACTTACGTTCCTGGCAAGGAAGGGGAAGGAGATGCTGTCTTCATTCCAGTGGGTACCAATCTGCCAGTACAAGGGGGAAAGGGGAGGGGACAAAAACTCAGAAACAAGGGGGCACTTGATGAAAAGGGGGACTTTATTGGGAACAACTAATATAATAGGGAATATTCAATAGAGAAGATGGGACTTTCAGGGTGCATAGACATGAATACCACACATTAAAAGTTATATAATTTTTATTTCTTATTTTGATAAAAAACACAAGAAAGGAAAAAATACAGAAACATAAAAACAATTTCAATTCTAAGAATACCAACTGAGATTCAAACTTGGTTAGGTAAATGTAGTTACTCCCTACACGTTTCGCCCTCACGGGCTTCTTCAGGGGAACTTTTTTGAGGAAATTTCTACCGCCAAGGCAGTCCTGGATGTGAAAGCTCACGGAGCTAGGAGAAAATGACCTAAAAAAGATCTTAATTGGCCTACACGTCCAAAACAGTTGTAGAGGATATAATGGGCATCAGATATCATCTGTTAAATGCTTTAGAAGGATATATAGGTATAACCTAACAAAGATCTGTTTGACCTATTTGTTCACAACCATAAGAGAGGAAACAATGGACATCAAACATCCATCTGTTAAATATTGCAATTCAAGTAGTAAGGAAAATGTAGGGAAAAGGGATTTTAATTGAGGATCAATTTTCAATTCCACCACCAGATATCAGCAAAGGACAAAATTCCAGATGATATTAGCTCCATTCAGATCCAAAACAGCCTCCAGGATATTCAGTGTGCACTAGTGATTAGCAGAAAGTCTTTGCTGAAAAGTCCTTGTTTTGGACGTGTAGGCCAATTAAGATCTTTTTTAGGTCATTTTCTCCTAGCTCCGTGAGCTTTCACATCCAGGACTGCCTTGGCGGTAGAAATTTCCTCAAAAAATCTCCCCTGAAGAAGCCAGTGAGGGCGAAACATGTAGGGAGTAACTACATTTACCTAACCAAGTCTGAATCTCAGTTGGTATTCTTAGAATTGAAATTGTTTTTATGTTTCTGTATTTTTTCCTTTCTTGTGTTTTTTATCAAAATAAGAAATAAAAATGATATAACTTTTAATGTGTGGTATTCATGTCTATGCACCCTGAAAGTCCCATCTTCTCTATTGAATATTTGCAATTTTAAGGGATGTGGTGCAATAATCATACCTGGTCACTCGCTCGCAGTCACTTGACTGTTTCTAATATAAGAGGGACTTTACTGGGGACACCTGACCATCACACCTAGAAAAGCTTTTGGACATCCAATTCCAAATCCATGGCCATTGAGATGTAGTTCGCTCCCCGTTTGCGGCTGTAGGAGAGAATTTGTGAGGTCAAGTAATGACGTTGGGTGAGAAGACTTGGCTCGCAAGTGGCATTCCAATCCCAAAGGTGTTCAGTAGGGTTGAGGTCAGAGATCTGTGAAGACCACTTAAGTTCCTGGAAAGGAAGGGGAAGGAGATGCTGCCTTCATTCCAGTGAGTACCAATCTGACAGTACAAGGGGGAAAGGGGAGGGGCGCAAAAACTCAGAAACAAGGGGGCACCTGATGAAAAGGGGGACTCTATTGGGAACAACTAATGTAAAAGGAACTCTGCTGGGGACACCAGTTGTAAAGAGGGACTCTATTAGGGACACCTAATGTAAAGGGGGACTGTATTGGGGACACCTGATGCAATGGGGGACCAGGGGCGGACTGACAACTCATGGGGCCCCCGGGCAATAGGGGGTCATGGCGCCCCTGTGTCCTTCCCAAACTCAAAAAAGCCTATGAAAAAGGTACCAGGGGCATCTCATGGGGCCCGCTACTGACCCCAGGCCCTCGGGCAGTGCCCGAGTTTCCAAATGGTCAGTCCGCCCCTGTGGGGGACTGCAGTGGGGACACCTGATGTAATGGGGAACTGTATTGGGGACACCTGATGTAAAACGGAACTGTATTGTGGACACCTGATGTAAAGGGGGACTGTATTGGGGACACCTGATGTAAAGGGGGACTCTATTGGGGACACCTGGTGTAAAGGGGGATGTTATTGGGGACACCTGATGTAAAAGGGGACACTATAGGGGATATCTTGTGTAAAGGGGGGACTGTATTGGGGACACCTGATGTATAGGGAACTGTATTGGGGACACCTAATGTAAAGGGGGACTCTATTGTGGACACCTGGTGTAAAGGGGGACTGTATTTGGGACACCTAGTGTAAAAGGGGACTGTATTGGGGACACCTGATGTAAAGGGTGACTGTATTGGGGACACCTAGTGTAAAGGGGGACTTTATTGGGGCTGTCTGATGTAAAGGGGACTCTATTAGGGACACGTGGTATAAAGGGGGACACTGTAGGAGCCACCTGGTGTAAAGGGGGACTGTATTGGGGAAACCTGATGTAAAGAGGGACTCTATTGGGGATACCTGGTATAAAGGGGGACTTTATTGGGGACACCTGATGTAAAAAGGGACACTATAGGGGACACCTGATGTAAAAGGGGACACTATAGGCGACACCTGATATAAAAGGGGACACTATAGGGGACACTTGGTGTAAAGAGGGACTGCATTGGGGACACCTGGTGTAAAGGGGGACTATTGGGGACATCTGGTGGGGGGGGCCCAATTTTTCATCTTTACCCTGGGCAGTGGATGACCCTCTCCCGCCACTGTTTCAACGTCATAGTATTTTTGCCAATTTTCATACTACTGGCCATGAAATGTGTATTTCTTGTCGGCATACATTTCCTAGTAAATAAAATAAAATGTGGCCCTTGCCACATGGTCAAACGAGTCGGTGTCACTAAGGGTTCTATGTATGAAGTGTTCCTTGCATGGATGGGAGAGACACCCACACAATCAGGACAAAAAAAAATTGCTATACTGCCTCTTGTATGTGTTGTTTCTATATCACCAGTGCCATCTACTGGCCACAATATATATTTTTTCCCTGATTGAGGTATTTCTGGCAGGGGGGAGAAATAACACATTATGGCCATTAGGTGGCGCTGACAACATGGGAACAACACATATTAGAGACAAAACAGCAATTTTCGTCAGGATTGTTCGATGTTTGTCATATCTGCACATTTGTTTATGCTTTGACCTCTCACAGTTTCATTTTGTATGTCACACATGTAAATAATTCTATCTGTTATTTATTTGAACCCCGGCATATTATAGACCAATCCTGTGTTAATATATTTTGGAAAAAAAAATGTGTTTGTGTGTTTTTGTTTTTGTTTTAATCTGTCTAGCTATTTATAAGAACATTTCTCAATATATGAAGCGATTTGTAGTATTTGAAGTATTTGTCAACCCAATCACTAAATTATTTTATAAAGCTGAACATGTTTCTATCTATTTAAAAATGTAATTTTGGTCTTTTTTTTAAATCTGTTTCCATTAAAATAATACCTGGTCACCATTTTTCATTATATTTATTTACATTTATATTTCATGATCATTTTTCATTCATAATACCTCGTTACCGTTATTTTCATTAAAAGAATACTAAAGCCTTGTTTTTAAATTTTTTTTATAATTTCACTTGAAAAAGTCCAGACTTGCATAACATGATAGTCTTCTTTCTTCAAAATCTGTGTGGGCCCTCACACAGAGATTCCTCGAGCAGCACGATGACATCACTTAGAGCTTCTAGGTGAATAGGCTCTAGATGACGTCATCACACCACCCGAGGTATCGCTGCGTGAGGGATTCTATACACAAGGGACAACAAGCAGTTAAATGCTTAGAGGTGGAGTGCCCATAAACACACAATGGAGGGGGGGGTGTTAGCCTTATTAGCAACTAGCGCCCATGTAACCAGGTGAGAGCACAACTGGTGTTTCTGTTTGCGAGTGGAGTTTACAGCACACAGGTGAATATTCAGCTTTGGGTGGAGCTGCATGGATTGAAGACTCGCTTGAAAAAATAAAGATATACAATGTCTTACTGTTTGATTGTCTTTCAAAAGCAGCCACAGCTTGAGTAGCAGAGTCTGTGTCCTGCCAGCATTCTGCAGAAAAGTCATTTATAATGATGAAATGAAGCAAATGATAGTGATGAAGAGAAAGGTAGTGCAGACATAAAAATGGGAGTTCCCTCCCATTGATGGTCACTATAAAAGTGTTCCTTTCCATTGGTGGCCATTGAAAACATGCCCCCTTATGTTGGTGGTCATTGGGAAAGTACCCTCTTACGTTGGTGGTCAGAGATGTGTCCATTTACAGAGGTGGTTAATGTAGTGCCCCCTTGAATTGTAGATTAGTAATGTACCCATTTACAGAGGTGGTCAGTGAAGTGCCACCTTACATTGGGGGGCAGTGATGTGGCCATTTACATTGGTGGTTAGTGTAGTGCCCCCTTTCATTAGTGGTCATTGGAAAAGTTCCCACTTGCACTGGTGGTCAGTAATGTGGCAATTTACATTGGTGGTTAGTGTAGTGCCCACTTATATTGGTGGTCATTGGAAAAGAACCCACTTGCACTGATGGTCAGTAATGTGGCCATTTACATTGGTGGTTAGTGTAGTACCCCCTTATATTGGTGGTCATTGGAAAAGTATCCACTTGCACTGGTGGTCAGTATTGTAGCCATTTTCTTTTTTTGGTTAGTGTAGTGCCCCCTTACATTGGTGGTCATTGGAAAAGTTCCCACTTGCATTGGTGGTCAGAGATGTGTCCATTTACAGAGGTGGTTACTGTAGTGCCCCCTTACATTGGGGGACAGTGACGTGGCCATTTACAGAGGTGGTCAGTGAAATGCCCCCTTACATTGGGGGGCAGTGATGTACCCATTTACAGAGGTGGTCAGTGAAGTGCCCCCTTACATTGGTGGTCATTGGAAAAGTACCCACTTGCATTGGTGGTCAGTGATGTGACCATTTATTATTATTATACAGTATTTATATAGCGCCAAAAGGTTTGCTCAGCGCTGTACATTATAGTGGGGGACAGTACATGAGACAATACAGTAACAAAACAGTACACGAGGGGTTCGAGGGCCCTGCTCTTTCGAGCTTACAATCTAGAAGGGAAGGGATAGTGGTACAGGAGGAAGTGGCTGTGGGGGATGGAGTGGTAGGAGGAGTGGAGGAGATCGACTGTTAGGTGAGGGTGGGGTAGGCTTCCCTGAAGAGATGGGTTTTCAGGGTGCGCCTGAAGGTGAGGAGGGTAGGTGACAGTCTGATGGATTGGGGTAGAGAGTTCCAGAGGATGGGGGAAGTCCTGGAGAAGTCCTGCAGTCTGGCATGGGAGGTGGAGACCAGGGAGCTAGAAAGTAGGAGGTCTTGTGAGGAGTGAAGGGTACGGGTTGGGTGATATTTGGGTATCAGGTCGGTGAGGTAGTTTGGGGCAGTGTTATGAATGGCTTTGTATGTCAGTGTTAGTAGTTTGAATTTAATGCGTTGGGCAATCGGGAGCCAGTGGAGGGAATGACAGAAGGGGGGTGGAGCCAGTGGAGGGAATGACAGAGGGGGGTGGAGCCAGTGGAGGGAATGACAGAGGGGGGTGGCAGAAACGGAGTGGTTGGTAAGGTGGATGAGTCTGGCCGCTGAGTTCAGGATAGACTGAAGCGGGGATAGCCTGTGTTGGGGTAGGCCGGTGAGAAGGGAGTTGCAGTAGTCCAGGCGTGAGATAAGGGAGTGAACGAGTTGTTTAGTAGTGTCTGAGGTTAGGAACGAACGTATCTTGGAGATGTTGCGGAGGTGGAGCCTGCATGAATTTGCCAGCGATTGGACATGGGGTTGGAAGGACAGGTTTGAGTCTAGGGTGACACCTAGGACTTTGGTATGCGGAGTGGGATTGATGGTGGCATTGCTGGTCGTGATGGAGATGATGGGGGGGGCGCTGGCTTGGGGGAAAACTAAGAGCTCGGTTTTGGAAAGGTTCAATTTGAGGAAATGGAGCAACATCCAGCCTGATATGTCGTTCAGTATGTGGGTGATACGGGCGGATACTGAAGGGGTGAGGTGAGGGGTGGAGAGGTAAATTTGCGTGTCATTGGCGTAGAGGTGATAGTTGAAGCCGTGGGAGTGTATCAGTTTGCAGAGGAGGAGGAGTAGATGGAGAAAAGAAGGGGCCCGAGGACAGAGCCTTGGGGGACCCCAGCAGAGAGGGGGAGAGAGGGGGAGGTGGTAACGTTATAGGTAACGCTGAAGGAGCGTTGGGATAGATAGGAGGAAAGCCAGGAGAGAGCGGAATCTCTGATGCCAAGGGAGTGTCGTTTATTAAGGATGAGGGGGTGGTCAACTGTGTCGAAGGCCACGGAGAGGTCGAGGAGTAGGAGGACTGATTAGTGGCCATTAGCTTTGGCGGTTAGCAGGTCATTAGTGATTTTGAATAGGGCAGTTTCGGTGGAGTGTAGGGGACGGAAGCCGGACTGTAGGGGGTCGAGGAGGTTGTTGTCAGTGAGGTGAGAGCTTAGGCGATTGTAGACTAAGCGCTGAAGGAGCTTGGAAGTGAATGGCAGCAGGGAGATAGGTCTAAGGTTGTTCAGGTCGGTGGGGTCCAGGGAGGGTTTTTTGAGTATGGGGGTGATGTGCGCGTGCTTTAGGGGGGAGGGGAATACGCCAGTAGAGAGGGAGAGATTGAAGATGTGGGTGAGGGAGCGTAGGATGGAGGAGGAGGGTGACCGGAGGAGTTGTGAGGGGACAGGGTCAAGAGGGCAAGTGGTGAGGCAGGCTTCTGAGAAGACCTTAGTGACCTCCTCAGTGGTAGCAGGGCTGAAGGAGCGGAGTGTTGGGGAGGTTATAGTGTGCGGGATTTTAGGTGTGGTGGGGGGCAGGGCGGTTGCGAGGTCAGAGGAGGGGAGAGTTGATGGGGTTATAGTGGGAGGGAGGCTAGGTGGGGAGGTAGATTGAGTATTGGCAATGTCCTTATGGATTGCGTCAATCTTGTTTTGGAAGTGATTGGCAATCTCATGGGCGGTGAGTGAGGTACTGGGTGGGGGTGGGGGGGAGAGAGTAGGGAGTTGAAAGTGGAGAAGAGCCGGCGAGGACAGGTGGAGAGGGTGTTAATGAGGGTTACGAAGTAGGCTTGCTTGGCGGCGTGGAGGGAGGAGGTGTATGTGAGGAAGGCGGATTTGTAGAGGGAGAACGCTCGAGGGGATCTGGTTTTGTGCCACAATCGCTCCAGCACGCGACTGCGTCGTTTGAGATTTTTTGTGTGGTCGTTCTGCCAGGGTTGAAGCGGTCGGGGTCTGATGCTTCGTGTGGTTAGGGGTGCTAAGGAGTCTAGGGCAGCTGACAGCGAGTCGTTATATGCAGTAGTGGTCAGCTGCCGAGTGGAAAGGGGCCGGGTTCAGGTTGTGGAGGTTGCGGCTGGTGATTGTTTGACGTTTTGGGGGGGGGGAGTTAGAGGATGGGGAGATGGAGAACGTAATGAGGTTGTGGTCAGAGAGAGGGAAGGGGGTGTTTGTGAGGTTGTGGGGAGTGCAGAGATGAGAGAAAACAAGGTCCAGGGTGTTCCCGTCGGTGTAGGTGGAGGACTGTGTGCACTGTGTGAGTGCGAAAGAAGAGGTTAGGTTACATTGGCAGTTGGTGCAGTGCCCCCCTTACATTGGTGGTACCCCCTTGTATTGTTGGTCAGTGATGTACTCATTTACAGAGGTGGTCAGTGAAGTGCCCCCTTACATTGGGGGGCAGTGATGTGGCCATTTACATTGGTGGTTAGTGTAGTGCCCCCTTACATTGGTGGTCATTGGAAAAGTACCCACTTGCATTGGTGGTCAGTGATGTGACCATTTACATTGGCAGTTGGTGCAGTGCCCCCTTACAATGGTGGTGCCCCCTTGTATTGTTGGTCAATGATGTGGCCATTTACATTGGTGGTTAGTGTAGTTCCCATTTACATTGTTGGTCATTGTGCTGTCCCCTCACATTGCGGTCAGTGATGTGCCTATTTACACAGATGGTCAGCGTAGTGCCCATTTACACTGGTGGGCAATGTAGAGCTCCCTCCTATTGATGGTCACTGTAATGTGCCCCTTTCCATTGGTGCCCATTGAAAAACTGGTAATTGGAAAAGTACCCTCTTTCTTTGGTCATTAATGTGCCCATTTATACTGGTGGTCAGTGAAGTGCCCTCTTGCATTGGTGGTCAGCGTAGTGCCCATTTACACAGGTGATCTGTGAATTCCCCCCTTACAATGGTGGTCAGTGTACACTGATGATCAGTGAAGTACGGTTGTGTACAAAATAATAGCAGTCAGACATCACTAACTGGATCAATCACTGTTTTTGGTGGAAATGATATTTCTACATGGCAAATAATTTCCTAGCAGGTGTAGTAGAGTAATAGAAACCCAACAGACCCAACAATCATGACATGCATGCTGCTGATTCTGTGTCATTGAATCACTCATTGAGGGGCATGTTCAAAATAATAGCAGTGTGGAGTTCTATTAGTGAGGTCATTCATTCTTTGTAAAACAGGTGGAAATGATTGCCCTTATTTAAGGAAGGAAGGCAGCAAATGTTGTACATGCTGGTTACAGTGCATTTCTCTCTGTAATTCTGAGGAAAATGGGTCGTTCCAGACATTGTTCAGAAGAACAGCGTACCTTGATTAAAAAGTTGATTTGAGAGGGGAAAACATATAAAGAAGTGCAGAAAATGATCGGCTGCTCAGCTAAAATTATCGCAAATGCTTTAAAATGACAACCAAAACCTGAAAGACGTGGAAGAAAGCGAAAAACTACCATTGGAATGGATAGAAGAATAGCCAAAATGGCGCGGACTCAGCCAACAATCAGCTCCAGGAAGATGAAAGAAGGTGTGACGTTCCCTGTGAGGACTGTTACAATTAGAAGACGCCTATGTGAAGCCAAGCTATCTGCAAGAAGCCCCCGCAAAGTCCCACTGTTGGAAAAAAGACGTGTGCTGAAGAGGTTACAATCTGCCAAAGAGCACATTGACTGGCCTAAAGAGAAATGGCGCAACATTTTGTGGACTGAAGAAAGTAAGATTGTTCTTTTTGGGTCTAGTGGCCGGAGACAGTTTGTCAGACGACCCCCAAACACTGAATTCAAGCCACATTACACTGTGAAGACAGTGAACCATGGTGGTGCAAGCATCATGATATGGGGATGTTTCTCATACTACAGTGTTGGGCCTATTTATCGCATACCAGGGATCATGGATCAGTTTGAATACATCAGAATACTTGAAGAGGTCATGCTGCCTTATGCTGAAGAGGAAATGCCCTTGAAATGGGTGTTCCAACAAGACAACGACCCCAAACACACCAGTAAACGTGGAACATCTTGGTTCCAGACCAACAAGATTGACGTTATGGAGTGGCCAGCCCAATCCCCGGATCTTAGTCCAATAGAAAACTTGTGGGGTGACATCAAAAATGCCGTTTCTGAGGCAAAACCAAGAAATAGAGAAGAACTGTGGAATGTGGTCCAATCATCCTGGGCTGGAATACCTGATCACAGGGGCCAGAAGTTGGGTGACTCCATGCAACACAGATGTACAGCAGTTCTCAGAAACAGTGCGACTACAACCAAATATTCATGAAGTCATTCAAAGGAAAGCAAAATCTTCAAACATTTCTCAGTTTATATAGTGAATGTTTGAGTTTGTAAAGAAGAATACAAACACTGCGATTTTTTTGAACCGTCTAATATTCACTTTTCTTAAATTTTTTTAGAGGAACAACACAAATTTGATCTATTTTTCTTCATGTTTTGATTTGGAATAGAATGTGTAGTGTTCCCAATGCATTTGTGTGGATGGAAATAAAAGCTATTAGAAGGATTTTCAGCTTTATTCACTTTTTTCAACACACTGCTATTATTTTGAACACAACTGTATTCCATTAAACTGGTGGTCAGTGAAGAAGAGTCCCCTTAGATTGGTGGTCCACGGAGGAAAAATCCCACTTACATTGGTGGCCAGTGGAAGGAATGCTTCCAGATAGCTGAAAAGATCATTAGTATCAGTGATAATTTAACTAAAAGTCAGAAAGTGATCATGATATAAGGAACCTTTAGCATTTTCTGGAGGAACCCTAGAGTTCCATTGAACTCCTAGAAATCTCTGGAGGAACCCTAGTGTTACATGGAACCCCTAGAAATCTCTGGAGGAACCCTAGAGTGCTATGGATACCCTAGCAACCTTTGGAGGAACCCTAGAGTGTCATGGATACCCTAGCAATCTCTGGAGGAACCCTAGAGTGCCATGAAACCTCTAAAAATCTCTGGAGGAACCTTAGTGTTCCATGGAACCCCTAGAAATCTCTGGAGGAACCCTAGAGTGCCATGGATTCCCTAGCACCCTCTGGAGGGACCCTAGAGTTCCATGGAGCCCCTAGCACCATCTGGAGGAACCCTAGAATTCCATGGAACCCTTCAAAACCTCTGGAGGAACCCTAGATTTCTATGGAACCCCTAGCAACCTCTGGGGAACCCTAGTGTTCCATGGAACCCCTAGCAACCTCTGGAGAAACCCTATAGTACCATGGAACTTCTAACAACCTCTGGAGGAACCAGGGCTTTTTTTCAGTGGGAGCGTGGGCAAACGCAGTTCCGGCACCTTCAGCACTGAATGCACGTAATTCCAAGGAGCACTAGGGTTCTTCTGGAGGATCTATTAATGCTATAGATGGGGAATCTATTGTCACTGGCAGAAATCTATTTTTTCCTTGGGGTCTATTGTTGTTGGGAGGGACTTATGTTACTGGGGGGGGCAGTTGATGCTGGGAACAATATCTTGTTGAGGGGATGAGTCTATTGTTGCTAGGTGCTGGAGGGTCTGTTGATGCTGGCTGCTGGTAGATCTGTTGTTGCTGCTGGGGGTGTATGGTTGCTAGGGTGGTATTTTGTTGTGTGGGGTCCATTGGTGCTGGAGGGATCTATTGTTGTGCAATGGATCTATTGTTGCTGGCTGCAGGGGATCTACTGTATTTTACTGCTTCTCTTGTTATCATTACATTCAAATTACTTAGCACCACAAATGGATACTTACTTTTGTATTCTCTAAAAGGGGCGGTACTGAGAGGTGGGTAGGGGGTGGAACCAAGGGACAGTGCTGGGAGGTGGGTAAGAAGCAGAGACGAGAGTTGACTCAAAAGGTGGGGAGTTCCTGCACCTAGAAAAAAAACCCTGGGAGGAACCTTAGAGTACCATGAAACCCCTAGCAAACCTCTGGAGGAACCCCAGAGTACCATGGAACCCCTAGCAATCTCTTCTCTGGAGTAACCCTAGAGTACCACGGACACCTATCAACCTCCGGAGTAACCCTGGAGTACCATGGATCCCTAGCAAATTCTGGAGTAACACCAGAGTACCATGGACCCCTAGCAACCTCTGGAGTAACCCTAGAATACCATGGACCCCTAGCAACCTCTGGAGTAACCAGAGTACCATGGACTCCTAGCAAACTGTGGAGTATCCCTAGAGTACCATGGACTCCTAGCAACCTCTGGAGTAACCCTAGAGTATCATGGAACCCCTAGCAACCTCTGGAGGAACCCTAGAGTACCATGGACCCCTAGCAACCTCTGGAGTAAACCTAGAGTACCATGGACCCCTAGCAACCTCTGGAGTAACCCTAGAGTACCATGGAACCACAAGCAATCTCTGGAAGAACCCTAGAGTACCATGGACCCCTAGAAACCTCTGGAGTAGCCCTAGATTTCTATGGAATGCCTAGCAACCTCTGGAGTAACCCCAGAGTACCACAGACCCCTAGCAACCTCTGGAAGAACTCTAGAGTACCATGGACCCCTAGCAACCTCTGGAGAAACCCCAAAGTACCATGGAACCCCTAGCAACCTCTGGAGGAACCCTAGAGTATCATGGAACCCCTAGCAACCTCTGGAGGAACTCCAGAGTACCATGGTCCCCTAGCAACCTCTAGAGTAAACCTAGAGTGCCATGGACACTTAGCAACCTCTAGAGTAACCCTAGAGTACCATGGAACCCCTAGCAATCTCTGGAGTAACCCTAGAGTACCATGGACCCCTAGAAACCTCTGGAGTGACCCTTGATTTCCATGGAACGCCTAGCAACCTCTGGAGTAACCCGAGAGTACCATGAACCCCTAGCAACCGCTGGAGTAACCCTAGAGTACCACGGAACCCTAGCAACCTCTGGAGGAACCCTAGAGTACCGTGGATTCCTAGCAACCTCTGGAGTAACCCTAGATTTCCATGGAACCCCTAGCAACCTCTGGAGGAACCCTAGAGTACCATGGACCCCTAGCAACCTCTGGAGTAAGCTTAGAGTACCATGGACTCCTAGCAACCTCTGCAGTAACCCTAGAGTACCATGGAGTCCTAGCAACCTCTGCAGTAACCCCAGAATACCATGGAACCCCAAGCAATCTCTGGAGTAACCCTAGAGTACCATGGACCCCTAGCAACCTCTGGAGTAACCCTAGAGCACCATGGACTCCTAGAAACCTCTGGAGTAACCCTAGATTTCCATGGAACCCCAAGCAATCTCTGGAGTAACCCTAGAGTACCACGGACCCCTAGCAACCTCTGGAGTAACCCTAGAGCATCATGGACCCCTAGAAACCTCTGGAGTAACCCTAGATTTCCATGGAACGCCTAGCAACCTCTGGAGTAACCCTAGAGTACCACGGACCCCTAGCAACCTCTGGAGGAACCCTAGAGTATCATGGACTCCTAGCAACCTTTGCAGTAACCCCAGAGTACCATGGAACCCCAAGCAACCTCTGGAGGAACCCTAGAGCACCATGGACCCCTGGTTGAGAAACACTGATGTAGACCATACTGTGGTCATTTGTTTTTTTACCGATAGAAGATACCACCTCAGGTGGTCTTTTGAGTCACCTCAGTCCTTCACCAACCACAGGCGCTGATTAAAAGAATTCCACCCCTCCCCTGCTTACCAAATTCAAATTAGAAATAGCCACACATCCGTCATATCTTTTTTTTTTTTTTTCTTTCCCTAAAAACTTTGTTGCAAAATGGACATTTTTGAAGAAAAGTTGTTTGGGTAAAAGGATAAAAAAAAATAAAGGTGAAGGGTGTGCAGCATTTTTTCAATCAAAAGTTGGCGTTTATGACTGGTATCCCATGAATGGCTTTCATTTTAAGAACAAAAGACAAAAATGTGACAACACAAACATTTACGGGAACTCTGAAGGGCAAATCTTGAGTCATCACAGTGTATCCCATCTATACTGAGAGGTCACCAACTCATGAGTTCCTTCCTCTGCAGTGGTTCCCTCCATAGACCTTCCTGCCAAGAGGAAGTTACATTTCAGATAATTTCAGCCAGACTATTGAGTCACTTCAGAAGATCTTTGATAATGCGGGTGGGTGAACCTCACATTCCACCATTATCACAGCCTCTCATAGTTCATTTGAATGATTTTCGAAAATATCTACCAGTGTAATATTTAAGTAGAACTATGGACAGGATTGCAAATGCGCTATGCTATCCCACATGGAAAAAAATATATATTTTAAATATATTTTAAAAATATTCTTCCCAAATATATTGACATATTTTTGAAATACTACAATTTTGGCCATATTCAATATATTTCAAAATATATTTCAATATATATACACATATACTGTATATATACAGTTGCAAGAAAAAGTATATGAACCCCTTGGGATTACGTGGAGTTTTGCATGAATTGGGCATAAAATGTGCTCTGAATGTCATCTAAGTCACAACAATAGAAGAACACAGTCTGCTGAACATAATACTACACAAAAATTAGATGTTGCCATGGTTTAATTGCACATAATATGTAAACATTCACAGTGCAGGGAGGAAAAAGTATGTGAAGCCCTAGCTTAATGACTTCTCCCAGAGCTAATTGGAGCCAGGAGTGAGCCAACCTTGACTCCAATCAGTGTGATGATATTGGATGTGTTGCTGACAGCTGTCCTGCCCTTAAAAAACACACACCTGTTTTGGGTTTACTGGTTTCAAGAAGCACTGTGTGATGTGAACCATGCCTTGCAGAAAAGAGCTCTCAGAAGACCTACGATCAAGAATTGTTGACTTGCATGAAGCTGGAAAGGGTTACAAAAGTATCTCCAAAAGCCTTGATGTTCATGTGTCCACGGTAAGACAGACTGTCTACAAATGGAGAAAGTTTAGCAGTGTTGCTACTCTCCCTAGGCGTGGTCGTCCTGTAAAAATGACTGCAAGAGCACAGCGCAGAATGCTGCATGAGGTAAAGAAGAATCCCAGAGTGTCAGCTAAAGACCTACAGAAATCTCTGGCACATGCTAACATTTTTGTTGACACATCTACAATAAGGAAAACATTAAACAAGAATGGAGTACATGGGAGGACACCACGGAGGAAGCCATTGCTGTCCAAAAAGAATATTGCAGCACGTTTGAAGTTTGCAAAAGAGCACCTGGATGTTCCACAGCACTACTGGCAAAATATACTGTGGACAGATGAAACCAAGATTGAGTTGTTTGGGAAGAACACACAACACTATGTGTGGAGAAAAAAAGGCACAGCACACCAACATCAAAACCTCATCCCTACTGTAAAACATGGCAGAGGGAGCATCATGGATTGGGGCTGCTTTGCTGCCTCAGGGCCTGGATGGATTGTTGTCATTGATGGGAAAATGAATTCCAGAGTTTATCAAGACATTTTGCAGGAAAACGTACGACCATCTGTCCGCCAACTGAAGCTCCGCAGAGGATGGGTGATGCAACAGGACAATGACCCAAAGCATACAAGTAATTCAACAAAACAATGGCTGCAACAGCACAGAATACGTCTTCTGGAGTGGCCCAGTCAGAGTCCTGACCTCAACCCGATTGAAATGCTGTGGCATGACCTTAAGAGAGCGATTCACACCAGACATCCCAAGAATATTGCTACACTGAAACAGTTTTGTGAAGAGGAGTGGTCCAAAATGTCTCCAGATCGTTGTGCAGGTCTGATCTGCAACTACAGGAAACGTTTGGTTGAGGTTATTGCTGCCAAAGGAGGGTCAACCAGTTATTAAGTCCAAAGGTTCACATACTTTTTCCTCCCTGCACTGTGAATGTTTACATGTTATGTGCAATTAAACCATGGCAACATCTAATGCTTGTGTAGTATTATGTTCAGCAGACTGTGTTCTTCTATTGTTGTGACTTAGATGACGTTCAGAGCACATTTTATGCCCAATTCATGCAAAACTCCACGTAATCCCAAAGGGTTCACATACTTTTTCTTGCAACTGTATATATATATATATATATATATATATATATATATATATATATATACTGTATGTTGAAAATATATTTTTACATATATTTGGAAATGCATTCCAAAAATGTAGATTAAATGTAGTTTTAAAGACATACAGTATATTTGAAAATGTATTTTTAAAAATATTTTTCATATATTTTGCAATATATAAAAAAACGCATTTCAACATACTGTATATATATTTTTTTAACATATAAAAAGTCAGTTTAACATATATTTGTAAAGGCATTCCAAAAATGTAGATTAAATGTATTTTTAAAGACATACAGTATATCTGAAAATTTATTTTTTAAAATATTTTTCATATATTTTGTAATATATCAAAAAAATGCATTTCAACAAACAGTATATATATATATTTTTTAACCTATAACAAAGTCAGTTTAACATATATTTGTAAATTCAAAAATGTAGAATAAATGTATTTTTTAAAGACATACAGTATATCTGAAAATGTATTTTTAAAAATATTTTTCATATATTTTGTAATATATAAAAAAATGCATTTCAACAAACAGTATATATATATATTTTTTAACCTATAACAAAGTCAGTTTAACATATTTGTAAATGCAAAAATGTAGAATAAATGTATTTTCTAAAGACATACAGTATATTTGAAAATGTATTTTTAAAAATTAAAAAAAAATTGAATGTACGGTGTATTGTAACACTGAGAGACAGAATAGCAACAAAAAATTCAGCAGAAATGCATGTCTAACAAATGATGACTGATTTGCATGTTCATGAGGGAAATAAGTATTTGATCCCCTATCATTCAGCAGGATTTCTGGCTACCAGGTGTCTTTCATACAGGTAACAAGCTGAGATTAGAAGCAGTCTCTTAAAGGGAGTGCTGCTAATCTCATTTTGTTACCTGTATAAAAGACACCTGTCCACAGGAGCAATCAAACAATCAGATTCCAATCTCTCCACCATGGCAAAGACCAAAGAGCTGTCCAAGGATGTCAGGGACAAGATTGTAGACCTACACAAGGCTGGACTGGGCTACCAAACTATCACCAAGCAGTTTGGTGAGAAGGTGACAACAGCTGGTGCAATCATTCACAAATGGAAGAAACACAAAACAAGTGTCAGTCTCCCTAGGTCTGGTGCACCATGCAAGATCTCACCTTGTGGAGTGTCAATGATCATGAGAACAGTGAGGAATCATCCCAGAACTACACGTGAGGATCTTGTCAATGATCTCCAGGAAGCTGGGACCACAGTCACCAAGAAAACAATTGGTAACACACTACGCCGACAAGGACTGAAATCCTGCAGTGCCCGCAAGGTCCCTCTGCTCAAGAAAGCACATGTCCAGGCCAGTAAAAAAAATGTAAAAAATCGAATTTCATCATAAATTTAGGCCAAAATGTATTCTGCTCCATGTCTTTGCTAAAAAAAAAATCCCAATACGTGTAAATGAATCAGTTTAGTTGAAAGTTATAACGTTTACAAATGGCGGTATATATATATACTGGGATTTTCACATTTTTACTAGTAATGGCAGCGATCAGCGACTGACAGTATAGCAGGACTGCGGTGGGCATTCTGACACTGGGGGGGAACTGACTTGGTGTCACTGACATCCCCAGTGACACCAATACAGTGATCAGTGCTAATAAAAAGCACTGATGCTGTACTAATGGCACTGGGCAGGAAGGGGTTAACATGAGGGGCGATTAAAGGGTTAACTGTGTGCTGGATGTTTTTTACTAAGGGGCGGGCGTGTGTGCTTCACTGCAAGCACACTGCTTTGGACGGCTGTGCTGTGCACAGCCGTCCAAAGCAGTGTGCAGGAGCTGACAGGGAGGAGAACTGTATTGTTTACAAACAGTTCTCCTCCCCGTCGGAGATCCTCGGCAATCACCGGGCACCGGCGACTAATCGCCGGCCGGGACCCTGTGATTGATAGCCGTGGGCCACGAATGGCGCCCCCTACCCGGAAATGCAAAATCACATATATATGTACATGATTTTGCACCGGAAGGTACATATATATGTACAGATTTTATCGCACCGGAAGGTGGTGATGCAATTGTATCTGGACACCCTAAAAGTCCCATCTTTCCTTTTTTGTATATATTCATAATTAGTCAACAATCACCAAATTCACACACATAATTATTGTTGCTCATCATTATTGCTCATTTGTGTAGTTCTGTTTTCCATTTTCCTGTGACATATTTTGTTGCTCAAGAACATTGCACATCCAATACAGGTGGACAAAATTCAGTTCTGCTTTTCTGTTTTGTATCTTTGTCATCAGATCATTTGTATTTATGAGGTTAACCCGAAATACACATAGCATCTTCCTACCCCCAGGCAAGGAAAAGATCCCCTTAGATTTCTAGGTTTTAGGGTGGGTATTTAAGGGATGTTCAGTACAAAGGTCCATGAGGTCTACTGGTTGTGTTCATGGAATAAGAGCATCAGGAGAAGGCAACGCGTTTCGGGGGGGGAAGCCTCCTTTTATCTCAGGGCTAGTATACAAAAAAGAAGAAACATGATATGAGTGCTTCAGTTTGTGACTAACTTAGAAGTAGTTTCTATTATGAATGGACATGAGCGAATCGAACTCGGCGAAGTGGAATTCGTTTCGAATATTAGGAAAATTTCGATTCGCGACGAATCCGAAAATTAGCAGACTTCGGATGCGCGAATCGAAATTTTTCCTAAAATGGCGGCGACATGTGCGGCGACGGAGCGGGGATCTCTGGGAAGGCGCGCAGCCAAGCGCGCTGACCCATAATGCATTCATTCATGACATGTGATCGCATTAGCCAATCAGCAGCCAGCCAGCCAGCACTGTGTAATGGTCGAGCTATAAATTGCGGCCATTTTAGAATTCTCCATTTGCCTCCAGTCATTCAAGAGAGGCAGACCTCTGTGTATTGAGGGAGAGAGTTAGGGACACAGAAACGTTACTTAGGGCCACAGAAACGTTACTTAGGGCCACAGAAACGTTACTTAGGGCCACAGAAACGTTACTTAGGGCCACAGAATCGTTACTTAGGGCCACAGAAACGTTACTTATGGCCACAGAATCGTTACTTAGGGCCACAGAAACGTTACTTAGGGCCACAGAAACGTTACTTAGGGCCACAGAATCGTTACTTAGGGCCACAGAAACGTTACTTAGGGCCACAGAATCGTTACTTAGGGCCACAGAAACGTTACTTAGGGCCACAGAAACGTTACTTAGGGCCACAGAATCGTTACTTAGGGACACAGAACCGTTACTTAGGGCCACAGAAACGTTACTTAGGGACACAGAATTGTTACTCAGGGACAGACACAGAATTGTTACTGAGGGACACAGAATTGTTACTGAGGGACACAGAATTGTTAGTCAGGGACAGACACAGAATTGTTACTCAGGGACAGACACAGAATTATTACTCAGGGACAGACACAGAATTGTTACTGAGGGACACAGAATTGTTACTGAGGGACACAGAATTGTTACTCAGGGACAGACACAGAATTGTTACTCAGGGACAGACACAGAATTGTTACTCAGGGACAGACACAGAATTGTTACCGAGGGACACAGAATTGTTACTGAGGGACAGACACAGAATTGTTACTGAGGGACACAGAATTGTTACTGAGGGACACAGAATTGTTACTGAGGGACACAGAATTGTTACTGAGGGACACAGAATTGTTACTCAGGGACAGACACAGAATTGTTACTCAGGGACAGACACAGAATTGTTACTCAGGGACAGACACAGAATTGTTACTGAGGGACACAGAATTGTTACTGAGGGACACAGAATTGTTACTGAGGGACACAGAATTGTTACTCAGGGACAGACACAGAATTGTTACTGAGGGACACAGAATTGTTACTGAGGGACACAGAATTGTTACTGAGGGACACAGAATTGTTACTCAGGGACAGACACAGAATTGTTACTCAGGGACAGACACAGAATTGTTACTGAGGGACACAGAATTGTTACTGAGGGACACAGAATTGTTACTCAGGGACACAGAATTGTTACTCAGGGACACAGAATTGTTACTCAGGGACAGACACAGAATTGTTACTGAGGGACACAGAATTGTTACTGAGGGACACAGAATTGTTACTCAGGGACAGACACAGAATTGTTACTCAGGGACAGACACAGAATTGTTACTCAGGGACACAGAATTGTTACTGAGGGACACAGAATTGTTACTCAGGGACACAGAATTGTTACTCAGGGACACAGAATTGTTACTCAGGGACAGACACAGAATTGTTACTGAGGGACACAGAATTGTTACTGAGGGACACAGAATTGTTACTCAGGGACAGACACAGAATTGTTACTCAGGGACAGACACAGAATTGTTACTGAGGGACACAGAATTGTTACTGAGGGACACAGAATTGTTACTGAGGGACACAGAATTGTTACTCAGGGACAGACACAGAATTGTTACTGAGGGACACAGAATTGTTACTGAGGGACACAGAATTGTTACTCAGGGACACAGAATTGTTACTGAGGGACACAGAATTGTTACTCAGGGACAGACACAGAATTGTTACTGAGGGACACAGAATTGTTACTGAGGGACACAGAATTGTTACTCAGGGACAGACACAGAATTGTTACTGAGGGACACAGAATTGTTACTCAGGGACACAGAATTGTTACTGAGGGACACAGAATTGTTACTGAGGGACACAGAATTGTTACTCAGGGACAGACACAGAATTGTTACTGAGGGACACAGAATTGTTACTGAGGGACACAGAATTGTTACTCAGGGACAGACACAGAATTGTTACTCAGGGACAGACACAGAATTGTTACTGAGGGACACAGAATTGTTACTGAGGGACACAGAATTGTTACTCAGGGACAGACACAGAATTGTTACTGAGGGACACAGAATTGTTACTGAGGGACACAGAATTGTTACTCAGGGACACAGAATTGTTACTCAGGGACACAGAATTGTTACTCAGGGACAGACACAGAATTGTTACTGAGGGACACAGAATTTTTACTCAGGGACACAGAATTGTTAATCAGGGACAGACACAGAATTGTTACTGAGGGACACAGAATTGTTACTGAGGGACACAGAATTGTTACTCAGGGACACAGAATTGTTACTCAGGGACAGACACAGAATTGTTACTGAGGGACACAGAATTGTTACTGAGGGACACAGAATTGTTACTGAGGGACACAGAATTGTTACTCAGGGACAGACACAGAATTGTTACTCGGGGACACAGAATTGTTACTCAGGGACAGACACAGAATTGTTACTGAGGGACACAGAATTGTTACTGAGGGACACAGAATTGTTACTGAGGGACACAGAATTGTTACTCAGGGACAGACACAGAATTGTTACTCAGGGACAGACACAGAATTGTTACTGAGGGACACAGAATTGTTACTGAGGGACACAGAATTGTTACTGAGGGACACAGAATTGTTACTCAGGGACACAGAATTGTTACTCAGGGACAGACACAGAATTGTTACTGAGGGACACAGAATTGTTACTGAGGGACACAGAATTGTTTCTCAGGGACACAGAATTGTTACTCAGGGACACAGAATTGTTACTCAGGGACAGACACAGAATTGTTACTGAGGGACACAGAATTGTTACTGAGGGACACAGAATTGTTACTCAGGGACAGACACAGAATTGTTACTCAGGGACAGACACAGAATTGTTACTGAGGGACACAGAATTGTTACTGAGGGACACAGAATTGTTACTGAGGGACACAGAATTGTTACTCAGGGACACAGAATTGTTACTCAGGGACAGACACAGAATTGTTACTCAGGGACACAGAATTGTTACTCAGGGACACAGAATCGTTGAATTAAAGAGTATGTCAGACAACATGCAGAGGAGTGGCAGAGGAGGCAATGTTTTAGGAGCGAGCAGACGTGGCAGCAGAGGAAGGGGTCGAGGCAGCACTAGTCACAGCCAGAGGCCAGTGCTCCCGGTGTCATCCAGCGGTCGTGTCTCCACCGACAACCCTGCCGTCATTGATTGGTTGGCTCGGTCGTCTTCCTCTTCCCAGGTCACCTCTGACACCTACAGCCAACGGTCGGTGGGTACGTCAGACACAACCGTTAGTTGGCATGGCCCGGGAGAAAGCCCACTGAAATCACATGTCCTCTACCTGCCCCTGTCCTTTGGTGTTCCCTCACCAAGCGAAGTATCGCATGCTGTGGGCTCAGCCCCACTGTACAGTGAGGAAGAGCTAACAGAGGGCGGTCAGGAACGGGGGGAGACATCCGCCTCTTCAGCAGCCAGGCGAAGAAGTAGTGGCGAGGAGAGTGGCTCGGTAGCCGGTCTAGAGACAGGTCTGTCTCCTGACCCACACGCAGCCGAGGGGGCTAGTAGTGAGGCGGAGACCCTAATTGATGATGATGAAGCTGATCGCACTTGGCAGCCTCGTCGTCATCAGGCTATTGCTTCCGCATCATCAGGAGAAGAGGGTGGCAGCTTGGCAGCGAGCAAAACAGTCGGTGGGTTGCCCAGGAGGCAGCAGGGTCGCAGCAGTGTCAGTGGAGGCAAACGGCCACGGAGTAGAGCACCAGCTCCACTGCAGCCTACCACCACGGCCAATAGTGGTGCCGGTGTGCACGGAGGAAGTAGCAGTCAGCCAGTGAGGAGTATCGGGGGCAAAGTTTCCTACTCGGCGGTGTGGCAATTTTTCGTCAAGCCGCCCGAGGAAGTAAACGTAGCCGTATGTCGACTATGTGGCCAGAAAGTCAAGCGTGGCCAGGGGGCCCATGTTGGGACTACAGCGTTGCGTCAGCATATGCAGCGTCGCCATTTGGTGGCCTGGGAAAACCGTGATAAAGATACGGCGGTTCTGCCTGCCCCAGCCCCCGCTCCATCACCCGCTCCGTTACTTGCTCCTTCACCCGACGTCAATCGCCCTCTATCAGCCAGTCAAGGCTCCAACACCTCTGCTGAGGGGAGTTGTCGCTCGTTGGCATCTTCTGCTCGTTCAGATGCTCCTTCTCCTGCTACTCCTCTTCACGGATTCCGTCAGCAGTCTTTCTTGGAATCCGTTTCCAAGAGACAACAGTTTGCGAGCACGCACCCGACGGTGCAAAAGCTGAACGTCCTCCTGTCCAAGTTGCTGGTGCTGCAGTCCCTCCATTTCCAAGTGGTGGACTCAGCACCTTTCCGAGAAATGATGGCTTGTGCCGCGCCGCGGTGGAGAGTGCCAAGCCGTCATTTCTTTGCCAAAAAGGCAGTGCCAGCCCTGCATTCACATGTAGAAGAGATGGTGGGCCAGTCTTTGAGCATGTCGGTCTCTGCCAAAGTGCACGGCAGCGCCGACGTGTGGAGCTGTAACTACGGTCAGGGACAGTACATGTCATTTACGGCCCACTGGGTGAACGTGGTGCCGGCACAGCCGCACCAGCAACTTGGACAGGTCACGCCGCTTTTGCCTCCACGTTTGCACGTCCTTGGTCCACAAAAGATGTCCGCCTCTACCACCTCTGCTTCCGCCGTGTCTTCAGCCGCCACCCCCGTGCCAAGTCCCATTACCCGACCGGCATATCACATGTGCAGGGCGCAACGGTGTCACGCTGTGCTGCACCTGGTATGCCTTGGCGAACGTAGTCACACAGGGGAGGAACTTCTGAGTGTAATGAACAGAGAAATCGACAGATGGCTGTCTCCGTGCAAACTGAAAATCGGAACCATGTTGACCGACAACGGAAAGAACATGGTGTCTGCTCTGTGTCAAGGAAGGTTGTGCCATGCGCCATGCATGGCTCACGTGTTCAATCTGGTTGTCAAGCGGTTCCTAAAATCCACCATCCCACTGCAAGACATCCTTAAAATGTCACGTAAACTTTGCATGCATTTCAGCCATTCCTACACCGCAAAGCACACCCTCCTTGAGCTGCAGCGGCAGAACGGAATTCCACAGCATCGCCTGATCTGCGACGTTGCAACAAGGTGGAATTCAACCCTACACATGTTAGACCGCCTTTACGAACAGCGAAAGGCCATCACCGATTTCCTGATGTTACAAGCGGATAAAGGTACTCCCCTGTGTAACTTCGATGTCAGCCATTGGCAGCTCATGCGTGACACCTGCCGCTTGCTGAGGCCCTTTGAGGAGGCCACGCTATTCGTGAGTCGGCAGGACTATGGGATGAACGACGTCATTCCTCTGTTGCACGTCCTGGAACAAATGCTGTTAACAATGGCTGGTCAGGGTGCGGTAGACGTGGCGCACAGATCTCAACGCCACATGACCCCTGTGGGGGCAGGACAGGAAGAAGAGGAGGAGGTAGAGGAGGACATTTGTGCTCAGGAATTATTGAGTGAAATGGGTGGTTTTTCCACTCAGCGGACAGGAGTGGAGGAGCAGGAGCATCTGGTAGAGGAGGAGGAGGAGGAGACAGAGGACCCAGACGCACCATGGCAGTATGCTGTGGAGATGGAGGCAGGGAGTCCCTCGCATTCCTTGGCACAAATGGCCCATAGCATGCTCGGTTGCTTGCGTAGCGACAGCCGAATAATAACCATCAGACAGAGGGATGACTTTTGGCTGTCCACCTTGTTGGACCCTCGCTACCGTTCAAAAATGGTGGCCTTTTTCACACCTGCTGAGAGGGAGGCCAAAATAAAGTACTATAAAAACCACCTATGTAGTCAGTTGGTCTCTGCCTTTCTGCGCCAACGTCCATCCTCAGACACTGTGGGCCCTGTGCGCTCGCGTTCCGCTGCCATGGCAGCAGGGGAGGGGTGGGGTGGTAGGAGCAGTGGCAGCTCCACCAGCAGCGGCTGCCTCAGTCTGCAGTCGATGATGAGTAGCTTTCTTCACCAGCGCAGTGAGGAAACTACTAACCAGCCGCAGCAGCAGCATCAGGTGGACCTGGAGCAGGACCTCAAACAACAGGCTTGGGCCTACTTGGACAGCACCCTGCCAACCGAGGTAGACAATCCCCTTGACTACTGGGCAACGAAACTTGACCTTTGGCCCCAACTAGCTGAATTTACCCTTGAAAGGCTGTCATGCCCGGCCAGTAGCGTGGCATCGGAGCGCGTGTTTAGTGCGGCAGGAGGTATTGTAACTCCGCGGAGGACACGACTGTCCACCCAAAGTGTGGAGAGACTCACGTTTGTGAAAATGAATCAGGCGTGGATTAGTCTGGATTTCAAACCACAAGTTCCTGACACAACTGACTAAATCCGCCATGAATCATGCCCCAAACATGTGCCACTTTCAGGTCTCCTCACACTGCTGGTGTGTTCCATTTTTTGTCATAGGGTGCTGGCAGATTACGGGCCTCCCATTGCTGCTGCCAGGCCCGTAATCTGTCATGGGCCCCTGTACCGCCTCCTCATGCTGCTGCCAGGCCCGTAATCTGTCATGGGTCCCTGTACGGCCTCCCATTGCTGCTGTCTCCATCGCCACACTCTGCCATGTGCCACTTTCAGGTCTCCTCACACTGCTGGTGGGTTCCATTTTGTCATAGGGTGCTGGCAGATTACGGGCCTCCCATTGCTGCTGCCAGGCCCGTAATCTGCCATGGGCCCCTGTACCGCCTCCTCATGCTGCTGCCAGGCCCGTAATCTGTCATGGGTCCCTGTACGGCCTCCCATTGCTGCTGTCTCCATCGCCACACTCTGCCATGTGCCACTTTCAGGTCTCCTCACACTGCTGGTGGGTTCCATTTTGTCATAGGGTGCTGGCAGATTACGGGCCTCCCATTGCTGCTGCCAGGCCCGTAATCTGCCATGGGCCCCCGTACCGCCTCCTCATGCTGCTGCCAGGACCAGAGTGTGTCATGGGTCCCTGTACGGCCTCCCATTGCTGCTGTCTCCATCGCCACACTCTGCCATGTGCCACTTTCAGGTCTCCTCACACTGCTGGTGGTTTCCATTTTTGTCATAGGGTGCTGTATGGCCTCCCATTGCTGCTGCCTCCACCGCCACACTGTGGCTCCACACTCTGGTTTTGGCCCCGTGACTGCCCAAATGAGTGAAGTGTGCAGTGATTCTAAGATCGACGGCACTCATCTGCATGTCATACTGACTGACAGTATTATTTCTCTTCCCCAGCAGACTCCAAGGGCATTTAAATTAAAGGTACAGTGTTCTGCACTAATATGAAGGCTCTCTGAAGCCTAGAAACACCCTTTTATAAGTTAAATTCGCAGCGAATATATTCGCATCGAATCGAATTTATTCCTCGAATTCGCCGAATCAGCCGAATCGAATTTTTGAATACTTCGCTCATCTCTAATTATGAATACACATAAAATAATAGTGGTAAATACATACAATGGTAATATACACAATATTGCCCAAAGTATTGGCCCCGGATTCAATTGGATTCAGGTGTTCCAATCCAATGAACAAACCATTGCAATCTGTCAATCCTTAAAGCCTAATTCTAGGCAGCTATAAAAGGACATAAAATGAATACAACTCTGTAATCATGAATACATCAATAAATGCACTATATTGCCAAAAGTATTTTCGTTCGAAAATCGTACCTAAGAGTAATCTGCCGATTTTCGCTCTGTTAGTGGGGCAATGACACCGGCTGATTTTCATGGTTCTTCCCCATTTTGTTTATCGGGCATTCTGAAAAATTCGTGAAAAAACGACCGATTTTCGAAATCATTGGTGGCACCATTGGATTACAGAACGAACCATGTTTTTCGATTTTTGATCGGAATGGCCTGCTATACACTATATTGCCAAAAGTATTGACCCCGCCCTCCCTATCATGTGATTCAGGTGTTCCAATCCCCTCCATGGCCACAGGTGTATACAATCAAGTCCCTAGGCATGCAGATTGCTTCTACAAACATTGGTGAAAGAATGGGTCACTCTCAGGAGCTCAGTGACTCCAAGCGTGGTCCCGTGATAGGTGGCCACCTGTGCAATAAGTCCATCCGGGACATTTCCTGTCTACTAAATATTCCACGCTCAACTGTTAGTGGGATTATAACAAAGTGGAAGCAACTGGGAACAACAGCAACTCAGCCACCAAGTGGTAGACCACGTCACATGACAGAGCGGGGTCAGTGCATGCTGAAGCGCACAGTGCGCAGAAGTCGCCAACTGTCTGCAAAGTCAATAGCTAAAGACCTCCAAACTTGGTGTGGCCTTCAGATGAGCCCAACAACAGTGCATAGAGAGCTTCATGGAATGGGTTTCCATGGCCGAGCAGCTGCATCCAAGCTTTTAATCACCAAGCTCTGGAATATACAGTTGCAAGAAAAAGTATGTGAACCCCTTGGGATTCAGTGGAGTTTTGCATGAATTGGGCATAAAATGTGCTCTGAACGTCATCTAAGTCACAACAATAGAAGAACACAGTCTGCTGAACATAATACTACACAAACATTAGATGTTGCCATGGTTTAATTGCACATAACATGTAAACATTCACAGTGCAGGGAGGAAAAAGTATGTGAACCTTTGGACTTAATAACTGGTTGACCCTCCTTTGGCAGCAATAACCTCAACCAAACGTTTCCTGTAGTTGCAGATCAGACCTGCACAACGATCTGGAGTAATTTTGGACCACTCCTCTTCACAAAACTGTTTCAGTGTAGCAATATTCATGGGATGTCTGGTGTGAATCGCTCTCTGAAGGTCATGCCACAGCATTTCAATCGGGTTGAGGTCAGGACTCTGACTGGGCCACTCCAGAAGGCGTATTCTGTGCTGTTGCAGCCATTGTTTTGTTGAATTACTTGTATGCTTTGGGTCATTGTCCTGTTGCATCACCCATCCTCTGCGGAGCTTCAGTTGGCGGACAGATGGTCGTACGTTTTCCTGCAAAGTGTCTTGATAAACTCTGGAATTCATTTTCCCATCAATGACAACAATCCGTCCAGACCCTGAGGCAGCAAAGCAGCCCCAAACCATGATGCTCCCTCCGCCATGTTTCACAGTGGGGATGAGGTTTTGATGTTGGTGTGCTGTGCCTTTTTTTCTCCACACATAGTGTTGTGTGTTCTTCCCAAACAACTCAATCTTGGTTTCATCTGTCCACAGTATATTTTGCCAGTAGTGCTGTGGAACAGTCAGGTGCTCTTTTGCAAACTTCAAACGTGCTGCAATATTCTTTTTGGACAGCAATGGCTTCCTCCGTGATGTCCTCCCATGTACTCCATTCTTGTTTAATGTTCTCCTTATTGTAGATGTGTCAACAAAAATGTTAGCATGTGCCAGAGATTTCTGTAGGTCTTTAGCTGACACTCTGGGATTCTTCTTTACCTCATGCAGCATTCTGCACTGTGCTTTTGCAGTCATTTTTACAGGACGACCCCGCCTAGGGAGAGTAGCAACAGTGCTAAACTTTCTCCATTTGTAGACAGTCTGTCTTACCGTGGACACATGAACATCAAGGCTTTTGGAGATACTTTTGTAACCCTTTCCAGCTTCATGCAAGTCAACAATTCTTGATCGTAGGTCTTCTGAGAGCTCTTTTCTGCGAGGCATGGTTCACATCAGACAGTGCTTCTTGAAACCAGTAAACCCAAAACAGGTGTGTGTTTTTTAAGGGCAGGACAGCTGTCAGCAACACATCTAATATCATCACACTGATTGGAGTCAAGGTTGGCTCACTCCTGGCTCCAATTAGCTCTGGGAGAAGTCATTAAGCTAGGGCCTCACATACTTTTTCCTCCCTGCACTGTGAATGTTTAGATGTTATGTGCAATTAAACCATGGCAACATCTAATGTTTGTGTAGTATTATGTTTAGCAGACTGTGTTCTTCTATTTTTGTGACTTAGATGACGTTCAGAGCACATTTCATGCCCAATTCATGCAAAACTCCACGTAATCCCAAGGGGTTCACATACTTTTTCTTGCAACTGTAGGTGTGGAGTAACCAAATAGGCAGTCTGAATATTTCTGCAGCCAATCTAACCAATCCCTGACCAGGAGGGTGACCAGCAGGGGGCTGAGGTGTGCATAAATAGTTTTAGGCCTAGAACAGCAAGGTCCTTTTCCTGGTGGAAAGAGGTGTAGGGGCTATCTGGCCTCCTAGGCCAACCAGAAGGAGCCTGCAAGAGGTTCAATGTGGTCCCAGCTAAAAGAAGAGCTGGTAGGGGTGGGGGGGATTCCTGAGCTAGAAGAACAATCTAGAGTAAAGTCTGCAGATGACCTGGCTCACAGTACAGGGTCTGGCTGATATTGTAAGGCGGTATCCATGGATACAGGGACATAGTGAGTAAAGGCCTGAGAGAGATCCTGGAGAGGCCATTGCTGTTCTGAGCTATTTTTGTGAGAGACTGTTCCAGAGTTTGCTGCCTTAGGGCTGTTTTCAAAGTCAGATTCCCCTGAAGCTGTATGTCCACATCCTTATATAATTGAGACCTACTTTGAAGACATTAGTTCTACTAGATCAGTGATCTCCAACTACGGCCCTTTGCGTGCTCTTATCTGGCCTTTGGGGAACTGTTCCACTCACTATTCTTCCAACTGATACTAGGCTCTCAAGGAGCTCTGACAACAGTCCCTATACTGTCCCTCCTCCTCTAGAATCTTTCCCTATGCTAGGCACGCTCTCCCTGTCTGAAGAGTTCCTGTTCCTAACCTAGCCACACTCAGAATGCGCACCAACTGCAGTGAGCTACGGCTTTTTCTGAGCATTGCCCTCACTAAAGATGGCCACAAAGGTCACTTGGTGGGAGGGAGTCCTATTAGGTGGTTGGTACTGGGGCTAAGAGTTCAGTTGGACCTGGAAGCAGGAAGGAGAAGGAGGACAGCAGAATGCGTCTCCCAAAAGCTCTGCACAGCCAGACAACAGGCATTTTCTTCCACACTGCGCATAGTGGAGTCAAAAAACAGTCCTTGAGCTTGGTTTTTGCTGTTTAATTAAGAGGTTAAAAACTTGCATGGGGTCTAGGGGTATATGGGATGCCCAAGGAAACTGCAAACTTGAGGACAACTTAGTGCAACTATGTACAAAAAATGTGGGCAAAAATAGTCTCTCTTCTAAGATCATTCATAGCTCTTTGGTGTACCTCCTCAGATCCCAAATAAATCCTCCTCTTCACCCAGCTGCCTGAGGGAATTTCCTTGGCAAGGGGGCCCAAGAACTGTAGATTTAGAACAGTACCAGATGAAGACTAGTTGGCCTTCTCCTTTTATTTGGCCCAGGGGGTGTAGGAATACTCACTCTGTCTTTCCCTGTTTTCTTGGTGGGTTGCTGGCTGCCTAAGGCCTAGGCCAAGGAGACAATAGGACAGAAAATATCCTCCTTTCTAGTGAATGCCTGCAAGTAGGCCCCCTCCCTGGGGCCTCCTTTCACGTTCCTCTCTCCAGCCTTCCTCTCAGTCAATATTCCACCAGACACTCTGCCCTTGCTGCACAGGCTCTGCAATACTTAAGGGTTGTCTTGGTCACCATGCCCAGCCTCCTGCCAGGGCCAAGGTCCCTCAGGGTTGCAGATCCGAGCTTCCTTCCCTCCTCCATCCCTCCTCCAGGAATCTCTCTGGTTTCTGTAGAGTTGGAAGAGCTACAGAAGATCTGACCTTAGAGCCTCCCAAGCCTGTCCTGAAGTGACCTCTCTATCTCACTCCCAGGCTGGCTCACCCCAGGCTGATACTCGGCCCCTGCTTAAAAAAAGAAAACAAGAAACCTATCAGGCTAAGCTAGAGGGTGTTACATAGAAAAGGGTTCATCCTGTAAGTGCTATAGCCAAAGAATGGTATAGGAGGTTTCCAGATACCCTCTACAATCTTACAGGCTTTCCGGATTTAATATGCTTTAACCCCGATTATTCTTTTAATTTTTAAAAAAATTAGTATTAGATGTCTGAACAGTTTTATCCCCTACTCATTGGTCTTATCAGGGTGAAGCGCGTAAGACACCGAGTGTGGAATCCACTGGCAGGTCAGACCTGGAGGCTTCCAGCCCTGATCAACAGTGCCCCCTAATGACTCAATGGTGCCCTAGGCCAGCCTTTCTCAACCTTTTCAACACAAAGGAACCCTTGAAATAACTTTCTGGTCTCAGGGAACTCCTGCTAATAATTACAATATCTACAACTCATGATACATTAGTGCGATGATCAGTGGGAAGATTACTTCTTACTCTCGAGGTCATTGGGAAGAATTATCCCTTCACAGATAGCCAAAAAAATCAATGATGTTAGTAGGAACTTATCTGAGAGGCAGAAATTGCTCATTGCTCAAGGAACCCCTAGCAACCTCTGGAGGAACCCTAGTTGAGAAATCCTGCCCTAGGCAGTGGACATAAACTGTTGCCACACCTTTGAAGGTTATCGGACGTAATGCCGGTGTATAGACCTGTACAGATCTACAATATGGGATAATCCAGGGATATAGACATATTGTTGAGGTTTGAAGCCTCAAGGCCCGAATCCAGTGGCTGGCTCCTGGAATCAAATTCAGTATTTGCTATGCATAACATAGATAACCAGGTGACGTTTCCACTATTCAGCTTGTTTTACCTGCTTTATGACTTGCTTTGGCGTGGCATTCTCAGACAGGTTTGTTTTGCCCTTCAAGGAACTTGTTTGCATTATTTTTGTTAGCGGCCCTTTAACCCACGCTTTCTGCAAGTAGTACTATTTTTAACCTTGGTAGAAGATTCATAATTAAATTCCAGTAAATGTAGAATTGACCTTTCAGATATAAAGCTTTCAAAAGGCATTATTCCCATTTCTTTTACCCCTTGCCCTCCTCTAGTAGGGTTTTGTTTGTTTCATTCTTTAATAACCTGGTCAATTATCTTGACACCTTAAGGGCTTTCTAAAACATCTTCCAACGCCTAAACTGGGCATATTTGTATATTTTCGCTTTGAAGAATAATTATCTTCCCCGTGGATCTTCAACCTTTTTCAGCGGTGGGAACACAAAGGGTTGCTATGGTTAGGGGACTTCTTGGATGGTAATAAGCCATAGTCACTTGACTATTTTCAAATTAACTTAAAGGGGCAGTATATAGAGGAACCAATGCCCTCCATGTTCCTCCTGCAGAAGCTGGCCCCTCCTGTACAAGTGTAGAGGGGAGCCACATGGGCCCCCTGGAGCTTGGGGCTGGGTTGCAATGGCGGCCCCTGCAACTCCTTTAGTTCTTCTCCTGGGCAGTCTTAAAGACTTATGCTGTCTCAGCCAATCCCTGGTCAAGAGGGTGACCAGCAGGGGACTAAGGGGTGTATAAATAATCTGCAACCTAGAACAGCAGGGTCCTTTGCCTGGTGGAGAGATACCCACTCTGGCGGGGCTGTCTGCCCTCCTGGGCCATCCAGTGAGAGTGTACAAGTGGTTTAACACAGTCCCAGCTAAAGGAGAGCTGGGGGGGGGATTCCTAAGTCTTACAGGACAGTCTGGAGTAAAGTCTGCTGAGGATCTGGCTGGGGGACAAATGGTATAGAGTCTGGCTGATACTGGAAGGAGGCATCCATGTATTCAAGGACACAGTAAGTAAAGGCCTGAGTGAGATTCTAGAGAGACTGTTGCCGACTGACCTCTTTTCGTGAGAGATGGTTCCAGATTTTTGCTGGCTTATGGGCTGTTTCCAGTT
Source organism: Staurois parvus (assembly GCF_062004578.1). NCBI lineage: Eukaryota > Metazoa > Chordata > Amphibia > Anura > Ranidae > Staurois > Staurois parvus. The sequence continues at coordinate 2,262,995 of NW_028317936.1, read as the reverse complement.
TGGGATCCCCCTGATGCTCTATGTCCACATTGTCTTATATTACAGGCCTTTTTTGAAGAAATTAGTTCTCCTAGAGAGTGTTCTCAGTTCAAAGTGCACTAGTTCTGGAGCATCCCAAGGCTCACCCTATGCCCCATCAAAGTTCTTCAACCAATAAACCAAAAATACCCTTCTGCCTAGTTATTGAGTGGAGAGACTGAGCAATTGCTGTGTTTGTACAAATGGTGCACAATTCCTCCACCAGATGTCTGCTTACCTCCAGCAGTGCGACCTCACATATATATAATGCTTGGTCTAACCGCACGTTTGGTCCCAAAGTGGACTCTGAAGATCAGCTTGATAAGTAATGGATCCCAATGGCTCACTCCAAAGAACACCCTTCATCAGCAGTAATCCTCATGAACAAAAAACTTACCATAGTGTTTACCCTTTAAAAAACTTTATTTATCACAAAAAACTTCCACATATGCACTCACATGTGACAGGTGCCAGACCGCACCAAGTATGAAAAGCATCCAGTAAAAATCTCCACAATCACAAGGAACCTGTGCCTCCCAAGTCAGTTACAATCAACTACAGGGGTATATGCTCCAGCATGATGCCAAGTCATGAGAAAAAACATGACACACTAGCAACCAAGGGCCCTACAAGTGTTTCCAGAGTGCTCCATGGTCTGCAGAGTCCTGGAGCAATGTATATTACTGCTGTGATCAACGCCGACTTCTCGTTGCGTTGTGATGTCATACGAAGGCTACTCCCCAATGCGTTTCGTCACTGATCACGTGACTTTATCAAGGGGACCTGATTGGACCGTCCAACGCTATTCAACCTTATATATAGACCCCAGTGCCATTTTGTTGAAGCCCAAATTTCAGATGCTTACAATCTTTACAATCGGAATTTGGTCTGGGCACGCAAAAGGCCTTGCGTAAACTTTCAATTGAGCACCAAATCCAAGAAAAGGGAGGTATGGGCCCAAATACAATATAGCAATATTACTACACCACCCACATTGTTAGAATTGTGGATTGGAATTGCCATGCAGGTAACAAAGCTTGGGCTATGTTGGGACAATCCTTCTCCCAGATACCGTTAGAATGTGCTACCTGGATGCCATGATCGTGATATCCTATCTCTTTTAATACAGAAGGTAATAAAAGACACTACATTATGGTTTTTCCACTGGGTAGCTATGAAATATAATATTTCTTTAGCTCTAGGCCCACTCACTCCTCTGGCAGACAACCCAGATTTTCCACCTGAGATTAAAAATAAGCTGATCGCTACCAGAGAAATTGGTGCCCCTTTACTAGCCAAACATTGGTTCCACGCAGAATGAAAACCCGTGGTGTGTTACAGGAGGAATGCCGTACTTAGACCCTTCCATACTGGACTTCAAGACAAGGGGTGGGGAGTATGGGTATCTGCCCTGGGCACTGTGGTATCATGGGAGGTAGGAGAGAGGGGATTTGTGTTGGGAGGGGGAATTTGGGGAATGGTAGGGGGTAAGAATTGTTCTAGGAGAGGAAAGTTGGAGGGGCTGCTCCTACAGTGATATGGGGGGATTTTTGTTGGGAGGGGGGATGGGGGAAGAGGATTTGTACTAGGAGGATCGTATTTGTGCTAGAGGGAAAATCGTTTTTTTTGGGGTGGGGAAGGGTTGTGCCAGTAACGATGACTGGGGGTATTTGTGCTAGCAGGGGAAATTTGTGTAGGGAGAATGTGTGCTAGGAGGGGGGACTGGGGGGATTTGTTCTGGGACTGGGCTTTTGAGGTTTTTTGCTCAGAGGGGAAATTGTTTCTTTTTTTTGGGGGGGGGGGGATTTCTGCCAGGGTTTTTTGGGAGAGAGGCTTTGTTCTGGCAGGGAGGATGGGGGGAAGGCAAATATTTCTGCTGGGAGTGTGGATTTCAGCAGGCGCATATTTGTACTGGGAGGAGGGGGAATTTATACTTAGGAGTTAGCATGCAGATTGGAGCTTAATTTTTTTCGGGGGGGGGGGGAGGGATTTTTGTTGACACATAGTGCTCATAAATCTTGGGCAGGGTGTTATTTGGCATGTTCGCCCTGGATTCTGGAAGACCTTTTCCCAGAACTGCTGGACTATTTAAAAATTTGTGGTGATATTACCAGCACAAAAAAATATTCTTTTACAAGCTCCTACAGCTTTTGACCCACTCTGCTTGAAGGCTATTTGTAACGTACATGTAAGATTTGAACAGCTGAGATGTGACATAAATATAAAGATTAGAGTAGCTGAGATGTGACCTGTAGAAAATATGACACTGTAGATTTAGTTTCATTCCTTGTCATTAAAGAAATATTCAGTCATAGGTATTCAGAGACATGTGCTCACCTATTAGCATCTGAAAAGACAGAGCAGCTTCCAGGATGGAAGTGACACCTGGGCGCCAATAAGATTTGTCTATAATCAGACTTTGCCACCTTCCTGAAATTTAGAACGCAGACTTTAGGCTTTATGACACCAGGGGGGCTCCGATCTGTCTGGGGAGCTTTAAAGTATATCACAGATCAAAGTCCCACCCCACAAGCCAAAGTCCTAGGTGTCACTCTAGACTCAAACCTGTCCTTCCAACCCCATGTCCAATCACTGGCAAATTCATGCAGGCTCCACCTCCGCAACATCTCCAAAATACGTTCGTTCCTAACCCCAGACACTACTAAACAACTCATTCACTCTCTTATTATCTCACTTCTGGACTACTGCAACTCCCTTCTCACCGGCCTACCTCATCGCAGACTATCCCCGTTTCAGTCTATCCTGAACTCAGCGGCCAGACTCATCCACCTTACCAACCGCTCCGCTTCTGCCACCCCCCTCTGTCATTCCCTCCACTGCCTCCCGATTGCCCAACGCATTAAATTCAAATTACTAACACAGACATACGAAGCCATTCATAACGCTGCCCCAAACTACCTCACCGACCTGATACCCAAATACCACCCAAAACGTAATCTTTGCTCCTCACAAGACCTCCTACTTTCTAGCTCCCTGGTCTCCACCTCCCACGCCCGATTGCAGGACTTCTCCAGGACTTCCCCCATCCTCTGGAACTCATTACCCCAATCCATCAGACTGTCACCTACCTTCCTCACCTTTAGGCGCACCCTGAAAACCCATCTCTTCAGGGAAGCCTACCCCGCCCTCACCTAACAGCCGATCTCCTCCACTCCTCCCCCCACAGCCACTTCCTCCTGTACCACTATCCCTTCCCTCCTAGACTGTTAGCTCGAAAGAGCAGGGCCCTTGAATCCCTCGTGTTTGTTTTGTTACTATATTGTCTCATGTACTGTCCCCCACTATAATGTACAGCACTGAGCAAGCCTTTTAGCGCTATATAAATACTGTATAATAATAATAATAATCAAAGGAATAGATTTCATCTCTCATAAAAGCTAAAATATTAGTTGCAGAGAGATGAAAATACTTCCTTCTGATTGGGCACTCTGTGGGCTACATCTGCATGTAAAAACCATATTTGTGGCCTATGTAGAATGCCAAAAAATGCAGGAAATGGTTTTGTGGCGCCGGATTGCGACAGCAGAACCGTGATTGGTACTGTCGCGATCGGACTGCTGCGCTGGTGTCGGAAATTCAATCCCTGACTTGGTGATTCAAACTGTTCCTGTTTCAATCGACTCTGGGCATTTCAGCACCCAGAACATCCTGTGGGCTGATACAGGAACACCCCCCAGAGTCAATTGGCCAAGGACTAATGTCCAGCCCACATCCATATTCCCATAAATTGAGGACCCTGGGGTATGGACGTTGTGATTCGTATGGAGCCTGTTCTATTTCACTGACGTATCGTGGACTTTCTCTGAATTGCTCCAGTCGCAGGATAAATCTTGGTAAAAGTTTTATTTCTGTTTTTTATTCCCTTTTATTTTATAGTCATTAGCCAATTGTGTGTCTTCTTGTATTTTCTGTAACTTTTTTACTTTGTACACAAAAAGCAAAGTGTTGAAGAAGAAAAGCCCGGCGGGGTGGAACGCCCATCCGGGAACTCACATTTAATGCAGCGGAGAGTCAGTGGTAGTAGGCCTGAGCTACAAAGAGTAACAAAACTGTTAGAAAGGAAACAGGACTAACCTAAAACTGTGGATCTTATTGGACTTGCGGTGAGATACAGTTAAGAAACCTATAATGAAGTTTGATCTAAACCAGCCATTCACAACCAGGGTTACTCCAGAGGTTGCTAGGGATTCTTTGAGTTATGGCTGATTGACCTCCCATCTGATGGTTCCCACAGTTCAAGAGTCAATGCCACTTGGCAGAGCCAACTGCATGGCACCAGTGATCTTTTGAGCTGTCTACAGTGGTGGTCAGATTGCCATTTCTAAAAAGGGGATATTCTTCCCACTGACCACCAATGTAAGGAGTCCCACAAGCTCCCTAAGCCTAACCATCTTCCATATTCTGTACCCAGAGGTGTATTGGTATCTATACACTTTGATCACACTAAGAAATGATTCCTGCAGTGAAAAAATCAGGACCCTTCCTTTATCCTAATACTCCATGTGGTTTTTTTTTGCTGATATTTCTGCTGCTACTGCTCAAGGAAATTTGCAGCAATGACCAAGATTTTAAGGGAATACCATGTCCCATACTGGTGGGGATTCCCCATTAAGCTCCTATAAAAGTTCCTTCAACTCTGTTTGGCTTTCTCTAGAGGCTTAGAGCTGCTCTGATGAGAGCTACCTCTTTCACCTCAAAAAGCTGCACACCAGCATGTCAATAAGAACTAGTCATAAATTGCCTGTAGGTCTATTGTATGTGCACTTATGTTTTCTCTTTCTAGTTGAGGTAGAGCTCATACACATCCAATGGGAGCCATGAATCTGGAGGTTCTTGCACAGATTCCCTTCTGAAATAAGGTAGTTCTCCTTTACATCATAATGTGTTGATCTCCTTTGGTTCTCAATGTTCAAGGTCTCCTGTTATGGTCGAAACCATCTATCCATCCCCTCTCATTAATGTGTCCCGGGAGCATCCTATCTGAGCGCTATTACCCTTGTAGGGGGCAGCATCTTATAGTGGTAGTGGACATGGTCTTCCTTTATGCCCAGCGCTCCAGGCATTCAAAAATGTTTAGGACTGAATTTAAAATTGTCCACAAGCCTTTGTCAGGACAAGACTATTCTGTGGAGACTAGGATTGAGTTTGTGTTTGTTTGGAACCAGGTTCTGACCTGATCTTAGAAGTCAGCTGTCATTACTGGTCCAATGGGATTCCCCACAGCGGAGCAGATGTTACAAAGGATCAAGGATGTTCATGACATGATTGACCTAATATGGCCACATGACCAATGTCATTGAACTCATTGGACCGGGAATGACACCTGGATTCAGGGTTTGGAGCCAAACCCAATTCCAAAAACACACAACCTCATCAGTAGTGGATACTAGCTCTGTCCTTGGACCCCTTTTCTTCTCCATCTACACCTCCTCCCTGGGCACACTCATACACTCCCACGGCTTCAACTATCACGTCTACGCTGACGACACCCAAATCTACCTCTCTACCCCTCTCCTCACCCCCACTATCTCCGCCCGCATCACTCACCTCCTAAACGACATCTCAGACTGGATGTCGCTGCATTTCCTCAAGCTCAACCTCTCCAAAACCGAGCTCCTTGTCTTTCCCCCTGCCCACACCCCCCCCCCCATCCTATCCATCCTCACCAACAACACCACTATCATTCCCGCCCCGCAAGCCCAAGTCCTTGGCGTCATTCTTGACTCGAACCTCTCCTTCCAACCTCATGTCAAATCACTTACAAACACATGCAGGCTCCACCTCCGCAACATTGCCAAGATACGTACCTTCCTCACCCCAGACACCACCAAACTTCTAGTACACTCCCTCATCATCTCACGCCTTGACTACTGCAATTCTCTTCTCACCGGCCTACCCAAGTGCAGGCTCTCCCCGCTCCAGACCATCCTGAACTCAGCGGCTAGACCAGGGGTGGGCAAACGTTTTGACTTGAGGGCCGCAATGGGTTCATATATTGGACCCGGGGGCCGGACCAAGAGTAGATAAATTATGTGTATGTGTCATCCATAGTAAGTATAGTAATATTCCCCCATAGTAAGCATAGTAATTAATCCCCCATATAGTAATTCATCCCCCATAGTAATTCATCCCCCCTATAGTAATTCATCCCCCATAGTAATTCATCCCCCATATAGTAATTCATCCCCCATATAGTAATTCATCCCCCATAGTAATTCATCCCCCATATAGTAATTCATCCCCCATATAGTAATTCATCCCCCATATAGTAATTCATCCCCCATAGTAATTCATCCCCCATATAGTAATTCATCCCCCATAGTAATTCATCCCCCATATAGTAATTCATCCCCCATAGTAATTCATCCCCCATATAGTAATTCATCCCCCATAGTAATTCATCCCCCATAGTAATTCATTCCCCATATAGTAATTCATCCCCCATATAGTAATTCATCCCCCATAGTAATTCATCCCCCATAGTAATTCATTCCCCATATTAATTCATCCCCCATATTAAGTCCCCAAGTCCCCCCTGTGTCAATTCACTTACCTTTGCTCCGCGCGTTCCTCTCGCCGTGTCCCGCGCCGTTCCGGTGTACCATGAAAATCTGTCTCCTATGAGGATCTGTCCCCCTCGACGTATCTGCGCATGTGCCAGTTTCAGGCATTAGCAGCCGATCGGCGATCTCCGGCACATGCACAGATACGTCGAGGGGGACAGATCCTCATAGGAGACAGATTTTCATGCTACACCGGTCTTCAGGGCGGACTGTGAGGGGAGCCTAGCTCCGCGGGCCGGATTAAAAGGTCCGCCGGGTCGTATACGGCCCGCGGGCCGTAGTTTGCCCATTGCTGGGCTAGACTCATCCACCTCACCACCCGCTCCACCTCTGCCACCCCCCTCTGCCTCTCCCTCCACTGGCTCCCGATTGCCCAACGCATCAAATTTAAACTTCTAACCCTGACCTACAAAGCCGTTCACAACACTGCCCCTGACTACCTCACCAACCTGATCCCCAAGTACCGCCCTACCCGTGCCCTTCGCTCCTCACAGGACCTCCTTCTATCCTGCTCCCTGGTCTCCTCCTCCCATGCACGACTGCAAGACTTCTCCAGGTCCTCCCCCATCCTCTGGAAATCACTGCCCCAATCCATCAGACTGTCACCTTATGTAATAATAATACTTTATTAGTATTGTAGATTCTGCCCTGGAAACCAACAATCACACACAGCCTAATATGGCCAAATTACCATATTGGGTTAATGTCATTGGACTCATTAGACCAGGAATGACATCTGGCTTCTGGGTTTGTAGCCAAACCGAGTTCCAAACACACGCAAGCTCATCTCTAGTGGGTACTTTAGTAGTATTTGAAAATATCCCCTGGACACCAACAATCACACACAGTCATGACATCATTGACCCAACATGGCCACATGACCATATTAGGTCAATGTCATTAGACTCATTGGGCCAGGAATAACACCTGGCTTCTGGATTTGGAGCCAAACCAGTTCTAAACACACACAAGCTCATCCCTGGTTGATGTTTTAATAGTAGTTCCTCCCTGGACACCAACAATCACACACAATCATGGCATCATTGACCCAATATGGCCACATGACCAATATCAATCTCATTGGACCAGAAATGACACCTAGCTTCCGGGTTTAGAGCCCAATCCAAACACAAGCAAGCTCGTCCCTCGGAGATACTTTAATAGTAATATAGATGTAGATAAAAGCAAGCCTTAACTAATGTTCTGAGAACTGAGAACGTACCGATGTGTGGAGGTGCCACCAGCACAGCAATGAAAAAGGCTACACATTCTATTCTCCAGAGAGAGAGATATAATTTTCCTGGTACAAATCATTAGTAACACCTCATCTGGAATATGCAGTTCAGTTTTGGGCACCAATTCACAAAAAAAACATTGGGGAACTGGAGAAAGTACAGAGAAGGGCAACCAAACTGATAAGAGGCATGGGGGAGATCAGCTATGAGGAAAGATTAGAGGAACTGAATTTATTCTCTCTGGAGAAGAGGAGATTAAGGGGGGATATGATCACCATGTATAATACATAAGGGGGGATATGATCTCCATGTATAATACATAAGGGGGGATATGATCTCCATGTATAATACATAAGGGGGGATATGATCTCCATGTATAATACATAAGGGGGATATGATCACCATGTATAATACATAAGGGGGGATATGATCACCATGTATAATACATAAGGGGGGATATGATCTCCATGTATAATACATAAGGGGGGATATGATCTCCATGTATAATACATAAGGGGGATATGATCACCATGTATAATACATAAGGGGGGATATGATCACCATGTATAATACATAAGGGGGATATGATCTCCATGTATAATACATAAGGGGGGATATGATCTCCATGTATAATACATAAGGGGGGATATGATCTCCATGTATAATACATAAGGGGGGATATGATCTCCATGTATAATACATAAGGGGGGATATGATCACCATGTATAATACATAAGGGGGGATATGATCTCCATGTATAATACATAAGGGGGGATATGATCTCCATGTATAATACATAAGGGGGATATGATCTCCATGCATAATACATAAGGGGGGATATGATCTCCATGTATAATACATAAGGGGGATATGATCTCCATGTATAATACATAAGGGGGGATATGATCACCATGTATAATACATAAGGGGGGATATGATCTCCATGTATAATACATAAGGGGGGATATGATCTCCATGTATAATACATAAGGGGGATATGATCTCCATGCATAATACATAAGGGGGGATATGATCTCCATGTATAATACATAAGGGGGATATGATCTCCATGCATAATACATAAGGGGAGATATGATCAACATGTATAATACATAAGAGGGGATATGATTTCCTTGTATAATACAAAAGGGGGATATGATCTCCATGTTTAATACATAAGAGGGGATATGATCTCCTTGTATAATACATAAGGGGGATATGATCTCCATGTATAATACATAAGAGGGGATATGATCTCCATGTATAATACATAAGGGGGGATATGATCTCCATGTATAATACATAAGGGGGGGATATGATCTCCATGTATAATACATAAGGGGGGATATGATCTCCATGTATAATACATAAGGGGGGATATGATCTCCATGTATAATACATAAGGGGGGATATGATCTCCGTGTATAATACATAAGAGGGGATATGATCACCATGTATAATACATAAGGGGGGATATGATCTCCATGTATAATACATAAGGGGGGATATGATCTCCATGTATAATACATAAGGGGGGGATATTATCTCCATGTATAATACATAAGGGGGATATGATCTCCATGTATAATACATAAGGGGGGATATGATCTCCATGTATAATACAAGGGGGGGGGGTATGATCTCCATGTATAATACATAAGGGGGGATATGATCTCCATGTATAATACATAAGGGGGGATATGATCTCCATGTATAATACATAAGGGGGGATATGATCTCCATGTATAATACATAAGGGGGATATGATCACCATGTATAATACATAAGGGGGGATATGATCTCCATGTATAATACATAAGAGGGGATATGATCTCCATGTATAATACATAAGGGGGGATATGATCTCCATGTATAATACATAAGGGGGGATATGATCTCCATGTATAATACATAAGGGGGGATATGATCTCCATGTATAATACATAAGGGGGGATATGATCTCCATGTATAATACATAAGGGGGGATATGATCTCCATGTATAATACATAAGGGGGGGGATATGATCTCCATGTATAATACATAAGGGGGATATGATCTCCATGTATAATACATAAGGGGGGATATGATCTCCATGTATAATACAGGGGGGGGGGGTATGATCTCCATGTATAATACATAAGGGGGGATATGATCTCCATGTATAATACATAAGGGGGGATATGATCTCCATGTATAATACATAAGGGGGGATATGATCTCCATGTATAATACATAAGGGGGGATATGATCTCCATGTATAATACATAAGGGGGGATATGATCTCCATGTATAATACATAAGGGGGGATATGATCTCCATGTATAATACATAAGGGGGGATATGATCTCCATGTATAAATACATAAGGGGGGATATGATCACCATGTATAATACATAAGGGGGGATATGATCTCCATGTATAATACATAAGGGGGATATGATCTCCATGTATAAATACATCAGTGGTTCATATAGTGAACTCGGTGTAGAGTTATTCACCCTGAGGTCATCACAGAGGACAAGGGGGCGCTCTTTACATCTGGAGGAAAAGAAATGTAATCTCCAAACACGGAAAGGTTTCTTCACAGTGAGAGCTGTGAAAATGTGGAATAGACTCCCTCAAGAGTTGGTTCTGGCCAGCTCAGTGGATTGCTGCAGGAAAGTCCTGGATCCTTTCTTGGATACACAGAATATAACTGGATATAACATTTATAGGTAAAGTTGATCCAGGGAATATCCGATTGCCTCTCGGGGCATCAGGAAGGAATTTTTACCCTGCAGGAGCAAATTGGTTCATGTTTTGCTGGGTTTTTTTGTCTTCCTCTGGATCAACTGTGGGTGTAGGATTATAACTTTGTTTTTTTTTCTATGGTTGAACTGGATTTACTTTTGTCTTTTTTTCAGCTAGACTAACTATGTAACTATTCTTGTCCTCACAAATATTTTTCCCATTTAGATTTATTTTTAGTTCATAAAAATCTTTTGTAAGCACAAAAAATTGAATTTTAAATTCCCATAAAGCTTCTACAAGGAGGACAATGAAGGAAAGAGTCCAGAAGTGTTTAAAAGTCCCTCCAGGATATTACTTCCCACATTACCTCATCTGAGAAAGCTTCATACAAAAGCTCACACATTCTCCCACCACTACGAAGCGAAGACTCAAAATGACTAATTGTTTTTAAACCAAAACAAGTCTGGAATGTTTTGACTTTGCTACTAAAGGTAAAAGTGCAAAAAAAATCCCTAACTAATTACTCATCTGGGGACTCGACTCTAGAGTTCGGCAAGGGATTTCACTTGCAATTCTGTTTTTTTTTTGGCTGTTTTACACAAATTAGTCTCTGATAAACAAGCCTCCTGTATGGAAACTGAAACATTCCTCGGCCAAATGGAACTTCCCACTATTGTTAGAGCGCAGAGAGAGGAGCTTTGCAAACCGATTTCCACTCCTGAAATCTTAACCACTGGTGAATAAGTTGCCTTTTGGCTCGTTTACACTTGCTTCAAAATTTGGCATTGGACACACTTTTTAACCAGTTGCCGCCTGGCCTATGGCTAGATGGCGGCCGGGGGAACACTTCGTCCCTCCGGGAGGATGCCATTTAGCGTCCTTCCTGGAACGCGCACTGCGCATGCCCGCAGGGCCGCGTTGTGGCAAGATCTGTCACCGGCCATGTACCTCGGACACGGCAAATGACAGATCTGTGTACCGGCCCCCTTGCCAGTACCATGTGACCTGCTGTGACCAGGTCACATGACAGTTGTATACAATGGATGGCTTACTTTCACGCCATCCATTGTATACCAGTGTGTCTAGCTGTGAATGGTCACTACAATCATATGCACAGGCTGGGCCAATCACAGCCCTTCTGTGTCATGTGATCAGCCATGGTCAATCACAGCTAATCACAACAAAAAAAACCTGAATGAATCGATGTCATTCAGTTAAATGCTTGCTTATAGCAAAGAAATTCTTTGCTATAAGCAATCACATTGTGTAAAAAAAAAAAAAAAAAACACTGATCACTTCCCCAGAGTAGTACACTGTTACTGTGGTAACATTATACTACTTTGGTCATAGTGAAATATGAAAAAAAAATCTTAAAAAAAGAGAAAAAATTAATAAAAAATAAAAAAATAATTGAAAACAAATTGAAAACAAATTATATATTTTTTTTTTTTTGTACTGTCACCAGTCAGTGTCTCTGTTCACCGCCATGCTAGTTATATGGTGACACCGTACTGCACTGGTGACAATATGTAAAAAAAAATAGTGAAAAAAGTTTTTTAATTGTTTCATGTTCTGAAAAATTCTGACAAAAAAATTTCAACTTCAAAAAACTCGCCATGCCTGTTATGAAATACGTCGGACTGTCTACTTTGCATAAAGGGGTCATTTAGGGGATATCTGTACCGTCCTGACATTTGGGATATATCTGTACTGCCCTGACATTTGGGGGATATCTGTCCTGTCCTGACATTTGGGGGGGATATCTGTACCATCCTGACATTTGGGGGGATATCTGTACTGTTCTGACATTTGGGGGATATCTGTACTGTCCTGACATTTGGGGGGATATCTGTACTGTCCTGACATTTGAGGGGTCTCTGTACTGTTCTGACATTTTGGGGATATCTGTACTGTCCTGACATTTGGGGGATATCTGTACTGTCCTGACATTTGGGGGATATCTGTACCATTCTGACATTTGGGGGATATCTGTACTGTCCTGACATTTGGGGGATATCTGTACTGTCCTGACATTTGGGGGATATCTGTACTGTCCTTACATTTGGGGGATATCTGTGCTGTCCTGACATTTGGGGGATATCTGTACTGTTTTGACATTTGGGGCATATCTGTACCGTTCTGACATTTTTGGGCCTCAAGAAATTAGATTGGCCGTCAGAACTTCAGGATTGATCAATTTTCAGATACAGGTAAAACTCGAAAAATTAGAATATCGTGCAAAAGTTCATTTATTTCAGTAATACAACTTAAAAGGTGAAACTAATATATGAGATAGACTCATTACATGCAAAGCAAGATAGTTCAAGCCGTGATTTGTCATCATTGTGATGATTATGGCTTACAGCTCATGAAAACCCCAAATCCACAATCTCACAAAATGAGAATATTCCACGCAATCAATAAAACAAGGATTGTACATAGAACAATATCGGACCTCTGAAAAGTAGAAGCATGCATATGTACTCAGTACTTGGTTTGGGCCCCTTTTGCAGCAATTACTGCCTCAATGCGGCGTGGCATGGAAGCTAACAGCCTGTGGCACTGCTGAGGTGTTATGGAAGACCAGGATGCTTCAATAGCGGCCTTCAGCTCTTCTGCATTGTTCGGTCTCATGTCTCTCATCTTTCTCTTGGCAATGCCCCATAGATTCTCTATGGGGTTCAGGTCAGGTGAGTTTGCTGGCCAATCAAGCACAGTAATCCCACGGTCATTGAACCAGGTTTTGGTGCTTTTGGCAGTGTGGGCAGGTGCCAAGTCCTGCTGGAAAATGAAGTCAGCATCCCCATAAAGCTTGTCTGCGGAAGGAAGCATGAAGTGCTCCAAAATCTCCTGGTAGACGGCTGCGTTGACCCTGGACTTAATGAAGCACAGTGGACCAACACCAGCAGATGACATGGCTCCCCAAATCAACACAGACTGTGGAAACTTCACACTGGATTTCAAGCATCTTGCAGTGTGTGCCTCTCCATTCTTCCTCCATACTCGGGGTCCTTGGGCCTCTCCATTCTTCCTCCATACTCGGGTCCTTGGGCCTCTCCATTCTTCCTCCATACTCGGGTCCTTCGGCCTCTCCATTCTTCCTCCATACTCTGGGTCCTTGGGCCTCTCCATTCTTCCTCCATACTCGGGGTCCTTGTGCCTCTCCATTCTTCCTCCATACTCGGGGTCATTGTGCCTCTCCATTCTTCCTCCATACTCTGGATCCTTGGGCCTCTCCATTCTCCCTCCATACTCGGGTCCTTGGGCCTCTCCATTCTTCCTCCATACTCTGGGTCCTTGGTTTCCAAATGAGATGCAAAAGTTGCTCTCATCAGAAAAGAGGACTTTGGACCACTGAGCAACAGACCAGGCCTGTTTTTCTTTAGCCCACGTAAGACGCTTCTGACATTGTTTGTTGTTCAGGAGCGGCTTGACAAGAGGAATACGACATTTGAAGCCCATGTCCAGGATCCGTCTGTGTGTGGTGGCTCTTGATGCACTGACTCCAGCCTCAGTCCACTCCTTGTGAAAGTCCCCAACACTTTTGAATGGCCTTTTCCTGACAATCCTCTCCAGGCTGTGGTCATCCCTGCTGCTTGTGCACCTTTTTCTTCCACACTTTTCCCTTCCACATAACTTTCTATTAATGTGCTTTGATACAGCACTTTGGGAACATCCAACTGCAATTACCTTTTGAGGCTTTCCCTCCTTATGGAGGGTGTCAATGATGGTGTCAGGTCAGCAGTCTTTCCCATGATTGTGATTCCTACTGAACCAGACTGAGAGACCATTTAAAGGCTCAGGAACCCTTTGCAGGTGTTATGGCTTAATTAGCTGATTAGAGTGGGACACTTTGAGCCGAGAATATTGCACCTTTTCACAATATTCTCATTTTCTGAGATTGTGGATTTGGGGTTTTCATGAGCTGTAAGCCATAATCATCACAATGATGACAAATCACGGCTTGAAATATCTTGCTTTGCATGTAATGAGTCTATCTCATATATTAGTTTCACCTTTTAAGTTGCTGCACTGAAATAAATTAACTTTTGCACAATATTCTAATTTTTCGAGTTTCACCTGTATATCCCATAGTTTGTGAACTCTATAACTTTCCTGCAGACTAAATAATAAATACTAATTTGGGTTATTCTCACCAAAGACATGTAGCAGAATACATCTTGGCCTAAATTTATGAAGAACAATTATTTATTTGCAAACTTTTATGACAAACAAAGAAAAACTTTTTTTTTTCTTTCAAAATGTTTGGTCTTTTTTTGTTAATTTAGCAAAAAATAAAAACCCCAGTGGTGATTAAATACCACCAAAAGAAAGCTCTAGTTGTGTGAACAAAATGATAAAATTTTAGTTTGGGTACAGTGTTGCATGACCACGCAATTGTCATTTTCAAAGTGAGAGAGCGCTGAAACCTGAAAATTGGCATGGCCGGAAGGGGGTGAAAGTGCCCGGGACTGAAGTAGTTAAAGCACTCTGAATGCCAATCAAAGCCCCTCTACCTAGATAAAATGGTCACATTAACCCCTTCTCTACAGGGCACTTTCACCCCCTTCCTGCCCAGGCCAATTTTTAGCTTTCAGTGCTGTTGCACTTTGAATGACAATTGTGCGGTCATGCAACAGTGTACCCATATGAAATTTTTATAATTTGTTTGAGACAGATAGAGCTTTCTTTTGGTGGTATTTAACCACTAGGGGACCGCCCACAGTATATATACTGTGGCAAAGCGGCCCCTGTAGGCAGGATCACATATATAAACGTGATCCTTGTTTACATGCTAGGGGGCACGTGCGAGGCGCATGACCGCCCTGCTCACGGCAACGGCCGCGGGAGTCAATCATCAGGTCCCGGGCAGTGATTACCTGCCGGGTCCCGGCGATTGCCGGCAAACAGTAACACAGAGCACAGCTGCATTGTTTTCAATGCAGCTCTGCTCCCTGTCAGTTCCCAGCTAACTGTCCAGGAGAGCAGAGATTCGCTTTCCTTTCCAGGACAGTGTGCAACAGTGAATTACACCCCCCCCCCCACTAGTAAAACACTCCCCTCACACAGTTAATCCTTTGATTGCCTAAAAATTTTAACCCCTTCCTCCCCAGTGCCATTAGTACAGTGTCAGTGTTTTTGCACTGATCACTGTATTGGTGTCACTGGGGATGTCGGTGACCCAAAGTCAGTTCCCCCCCAGTGTCAGAATGTACGCCGCAGTCCCGCCATAGGTCGCTGATCGCCACCATAAGTTGCTGATTGCCGCTATTATTAGTATACAAAAAAAATCCAGTATCTATACCACCATTTGTAGACGCTATAACTTTCACGTAAACCAATTCATTTACACGTATTGGGATTTTTTTTAGCAAAGACATGGAGCAGAATACATTTTGGCAGAAAGTTATGATGAAATTTGATTTTTACATTTTTTTACTGGACATGTTTTATAGCAAAAAGTCCAAAATGTTTTTTTCTCAAAATTATCGGGGTTTTTTTATAGCGCAAAAAATAAAAACCGCGAAAAAGGCGATCAAATACCACCAAAAGAAAGCCCAATTCATGGGGAAAAAAATTATGTAAATTTCATTTTGATGCAGCGTTGCATGACCGCGCAGTTGTCAGTTAAAATGACACAGCGCCATAACACAAACCGCTTCTGTAACTGCTTTCTGACCGCCCTATAGCAGACATACTGCTACATTGCGGCACAGGTGTGCAAAATCACATATATATACAGTTGCAAGAAAACGTATGTGAACCCCTTGGGATTACGTGGAGTTTTGCATGAATTGGGCATAAAATGTGCTCTGAACGTCATCTAAGTCACAACAATAGAAGAACACAGTCTGCTGAACATAATACTACACAAACATTAGATGTTGCCATGGTTTAATTGCACATAACATGTAAACATTCACAGTGCAGGGAGGAAAAAGTATGTGAGGCCCTAGCTTAATGACTTCTCCCAGAGCTAATTGGAGCCAGGAGTGAGCCAACCTTGACTCCAATCAGTGTGATGATATTGGATGTGTTGCTGACAGCTGTCCTGCCCTTAAAAAACACACACCTGTTTTGGGTTTACTGGTTTCAAGAAGCACTGTCTGATGTGAACCATGTCTCGCAGAAAAGAGTTCTCAGAAGACCTACCATCAAGAATTGTTGACTTGCATGAAGCTGGAAAGGGTTACAAAAGTATCTCCAAAAGCCTTGATGTTCATGTGTCCACGGTAAGACAGACTGTCTACAAATGGAGAAAGTTTAGCACTGTTGCTACTCTCCCTAGGCGTGGTCGTCCTGTAAAAATGACTGCAAGAGCACAGCGCAGAATGCTGCATGAGGTAAAGAAGAATCCCAGAGTGTCAGCTAAAGACCTACAGAAATCTCTGGCACATGCCAACATTTTTGTTGACACATCTACAATAAAGAAAACATTAAACAAGAATGGAGTACATGGGAGGACACCATGGAGGAAGCCATTGCTGTCCAAAAAGAATATTGCAGCACGTTTGAAGTTTGCAAAAGAGCACCTAGATGTTCCACAGCACTTCTGGCAAAATATACTGTGGACAGATGAAACCAAGATTGAGTTGTTTGGGAAGAACACACAACACTATGTGTGGAGCAAAAAAAGGCACAGCACACCAACATCAAAACCTCATCCCCACTGTGAAACATGGCGGAGGGAGCATCATGGTTTGGGGTTGCTTTGCTGCCTCAGGGCCTGGACGGATTGTTGTCATTGATGGGAAAATGAATTCCAGAGTTTATCAAGACATTTTGCAGGAAAACGTACAACCATCTGTCCGCCAACTGAAGCTCCGCAGAGAATGGGTGATGCAACAGGATGATGACCCAAAGCATACAAGTAATTCAACAAAACAATGGCTGCAACAGCACAGAATACGCCTTCTGGAGTGGCCCAGTCAGAGTCCTGACCTCAACCCGATTGAAATGCTGTGGCATGACCTTAAGAGAGCGATTCACACCAGACATCCCAAGAATATTGCTACACTGAAACAGTTTTGTGAAGAGGAGTGGTCCAAAATGACTCCAGATCGTTGTGCAGGTCTGATCTGCAACTACAGGAAACGTTTGGTTGAGGTTATTGCTGCCAAAGGAGGGTCAACCAGTTATTAAGTCCGAAGGTTCACATACTTTTTCCTCCCTGCACTGTGAATGTTTAGATGTTATGTGCAATTAAACCATGGCACCATCTAATGTTTGTGTAGTATTATGTTCAGCAGACTGTGTTCTTCTATTGTTGTGACTTGGATGACGTTCAGAGCACATTTTATGCCCAATTCATGCAAAACTCCCAAGGGGTTCACATACTTTTTCTTGCAACTGTACGTGATTCGCGCTCCCGTGGTTTTCACGCCCCTTCCAGATAGTCAGATTGCCTGTCAGTACACCAGTAATCACATTTAACCCCTTGATTGCCAGGAACAAGCTCATACACAATAAACCTCCATTGCTAGTATAGTGTCTGAACGGATCAATATCTTTGATCAGATCAGCACTATACCAGCGTTCACATTAGTATAGCGTCCCCAAAAATGCAGCGTTAGCAGGATCAGCCACCGGCACCTGCCAGCACCTGCGTTTAGTCCCTACGCTTACTCCCCCCTTTTCCCCCAGCAAGTGCTGTGTCAGTAGGTCCCTGTCACTTGATACATTGCACACAAAACCGCAGTGTTTGCAGAATCAGGCCTGATCTCTGTTAGCACTTGCCGGTAAATTTTGATGACTCTCATATGCAGCAGAGTGCCAGTACTAGTGCCACGCTACGTTTTGGTGAACTGTCGAGTACTAGTGGCCTAGTACATCTTGGTCTTTCACATATCTCTTATATTGTAGGCTCCAAGGGGCAGAGCCCTCCTAAACCTCTTGTATTGAACTGTATTGTTGCTGTATTGTCTCCCATTATATTGTAAAGAGCTGAGCAAACTGTTATATAAATGTTGTATAATAATAACCAGCACTGCAGTATCACATGGTGACGTGGCGAGTCCCATAAGTGCAGTACAAGCTGGTGCAGTGGCGAGCACAAGTATTGTCCTGCAACCACCAAGAATTCGCACACAGGCCTGTAGAGCCCCTAGTATCCTTCCGGATGTGCTTGCAAATCCCGATTGACAGCCCACAAATTCTGGAGCACCTGTACTTCCCCCATTCACTGCTCAACCCGGAATTCAGGTGGAAATAGCAAATTTAACTACTCCCCTTGATGTTTTTGGAGCTGTTTTTCACAGAATATCTGTATGCGCTGATTGTGGATCAAAGCAATTTATATGCACAACAATTTATCGCCGCCAACCAAAATTCAAACCTTGCCAGACCAGTCGCATGGAAACTCATTACGGTTTTCGAATTTATATTTTTTTGGGGCCTAACCCTCAACATGGGCATTACTAAAAGAAATGAATTGCGGTTGTATTGGTCCACAGACCCGATTCATCATATCCCGTGTTCTCTGCTGCCATGGCCAGGCATAGATATGAGAGTATGATGTGTTTTATGCATTTCAATGACAACACACTCTGTTGTCCTTGAGGTGACCCTGAATTTGACCGGCTACACAGAATTCAGTCCCTCGCAAATCACCTTAATCAAAAATTTGCAGATGTCTATACTCCCCAGCAAAAAATCTGGGTTGATGAGTCCCTCATTAATTTTTCTGGCCGCCTTGCGTTCAAACAATTTCTCCCCAGCAAGCGTGCCAGATATGGGGTCAAGATGTAGAAGACCTGTGAGGGCAACAGGCTATATTTATACGTTTCGGATTTACGAGGGAAAAGATAGTCACGTGGAGCCTCCCCCAGATGCCCAGACTACATTGGGAGCAGTGGCAAGATAGTTCGGGATTTGGTGTCATCCTTTTTCCATATGGGGTACCACTTATACGTGGACAATTTTTATTCAAGCGTGCCACTATTTAGACATTTGTACAATCTTGGAACTGGCACTTGTGGCAAAGTGTGACCTAATAAGTGCCCACCATTAGAAGTTGGTGGATGCAGGGAGGTATATTTTAATGGTGGGCATACCACACACTTTTTCTGGCAGAGATTTCTTCTCTTTTTTTCATTCAGTCTACAGGCTGCATACAAAAGAAAAAAAGAACATAGCATATACACCCAACAAGGATCAGCGATGTACTGGGACTTTGAATGGTTATACCAGGATGATGCCTACAGCTGCAGGCATCATCCTGGTATAATTTTTTTCAGCCGGCGATCGGATTTCATGTAAAAGCAATCCTAGTGGCTAATTAGCTGCAGGATTGTTTTTTCAAGCAGTGGGAGATGATGTCCCCCCTCCCCCACTGCCTTCCACGGCCTTCTCGGGCAGTCCCGTGCCATCGGGGAAACCTGAGAATGCAGCCGGTGTTTCTGCCAGCTGACCATAGAGCTGATTGGAGACCAGAGTGGTGCCAATCATCTCTATAGTCTAAGAATTCGGAAGCTACAAGCATTTCATCACTTCAGTTTCGCAGGATATAAACAGCGCCATTTGTAAATTGGGAAAGCATCTGATCACCGATTTTGGTTTGATTAGATAATGTAAGGGCAGAGGAGATATCCAGAGTCTGATAGACCCCAGATTTCTGAAAAAAGAATATATGACAATGCCCATTGAAGTTATAGAGGATATTTGCATTCCTTGTGATAGCATTAAAAGTGATAACAAAAAAAAGAGACAGTGTAAAAATAATTAAAAAAATCAAAATAACTTAAAAAAAAGTACCCTCGTAACCCCCCCCCCCTCCCCACGCATGTGCGCACCTGCGTTGGCCCTGTGCCAGTATGGAAACAGCAGTTGCACCATGCATGTGAGGTATCGCCACGAACATCAGATCAAGGGCAGCAATTCTAACACTAGAGCTCCTCTGCAGATCTAAAATGGTAGCTTGTAAAGGCTTTTAAAACGTTACCTACGGATATTAAAAACATATGCAGTTTGTCGCCATTGCACGGGGCATGAGCAGTTTTAAAGCATGTCATGTTTGGTATCTATTTACTCGGAATACCATCATCTTTTAAATCTTACCAAATAATTGGCCAATATATTGTGTTTTTGTGCATTAAAAGTAAAAAAAGTGTTTGTTTTTTTTTAAATTGCGTTTAAAAAATCGCTGCGCAAGTATTATGTGACAGAAAAAAATTGCAGCACCCACCATTTTATTCACTAGGGTGTTTGCTTTAAAAAAATATATAATGTTTGGGGTTTAAATAAATTTTCTACTATACTGATTTTTTTTCATGTGAACAAAAAGTGTCAGAAAAGGCTTGATCTTCAGGTGGTTAGAAGAGTGAGTGATGTGTGGCATAAACTTCTAACGCTGGGCATAGAATGCCCCCACCCCCCAAAACGACCTCTTTTTGGAAAGTAGACTCCCCAAACTATTTGCTGAGAGGAATGTTGAATCAATAGAAGAATTTATTTTTTTACCACAATTTATTTTTTTTGGAAAATGACAAACGAAAAAAGTTTTTTTTTTTTACACAAAATTGTCACTTAAATGATTTATTTCTCACGCAGGCCATGGGTATATGTGGAATTACTCCCCAAAATACATTCTGCTACTTCTCCCGAGTATGGGGGTACCACATGTGAGAGACATTTTGGCAGTCTAGCCAAGTACAGGACCCCAAAATCCAATAAGCACCTTTAGACTTTTAAAGGGCTTTATTTCCTCATTGCACTTCCAGACTACCTATCATAGTTTCGGAGGCCCTGAAAAGCCAGGATAGCACCTAACCCTCCCCAAATTACCCCTTTTTGGAAAGTAGACACCCCAAGGAATTTGATAAGAAGCATGGTGAGTATTTTGCAGATCTTGTTTGTTGCCACAAGTTTTTGGAAAATGAGGAAAAAAAACAAAAACAAATTTAAAACCTTGTGAGAAAAAATTAGATCTGCAAAATACTCACCATGCCTCTTCTTAAATTCCTTAAAGTCTACTTTCCAAAAATGGGTAATTTGGGGGGGTTTGGTGCTATCCTGGCATTTCAGGGCCTTCGAAACTGTGATAGGTAGTGAGGAAGTGAAATGAAGAAGTTACGCACCTTCAGGCTTTCAAAGTGGTCATTGGATTTCAGGCTCCTGTATGTGGCTAGGCTCCCAAAAAGTCTCACACATGTGGTATCCCCATACTTGTTAGAAGTAGCAGAATGTATTTTGGGGTGTAATTCCACATATACCCATGGCTTGTGCGAGAAATATATCATTTAAATGACAACTTTGTGTAAAAAAGAAGAAAAAATTAAATATTCCAGAAACTTGTGGAAAAAAAATAAATCTTCCATGGACTCAATATGCCTCTCGGCAGATAGCTTAGGGTGTCTACTTTACGAAAAGGGTTCATTTGGGGGTGTTTGTACTATCCTGGTATTTTAGCACCTCAAGAAATGTGATGAGAAGTCAGAAAGGAAAAGCTGTGAAAATTCCATTATCTATACCAGGGGTGGGCAAACTTTTTGACTTGAGGGCCGCAATGGGTTCATATATTGGACCCGGGGGCCGGACCAAGAGTAGATGAATGATGTGTATGTGTCATCCATAGTAAGTATAGTAATATTCCCCCATAGTAAGCATAGTAATTAATCCCCCATATAGTAATTCATCCCCCATAGTAATTCATCCCCCATATAGTAATTCATCCCCCATAGTAATTCATCCCCCATATAGTAATTCATCCCCCATATAGTAATTCATCCCCCATAGTAATTCATCCCCCATATAGTAATTCATCCCCCATAGTAATTCATCCCCCATATAGTAATTCATCCCCCATAGTAATTCATCCCCCCTATAGTAATTCATTCCCCATATTAAGTCCCCAAGTCCCCCCTGTATCAATTCACTTACCTTTGCTCCGCGCGTTCCTCTCGCCGTGTTCCCGCGCCGTTCCGGTGTAGCATGAAAATCTGTCTCCTATGAGGATCTGTCCCCCTCGACGTATCTGCGCATGTGCCAGTTTCAGGCATTAGCAGCCGATCGGCGATCTCCGGCACATGCGCAGATACGTCGAGGGGGACAGATCCTCATAGGAGACAGATTTTCATGGTACATCGGTCTTCAGGGCGGACTGTGAGAGGAGCCTAGCTTCCCTCACGTTCGTCACGTTGCCCCGCCTACACACATCCTGACAGCCACCCTGACAGTATCAGGCTCCGCGGGCCGTAGTTTGCCCATTGCTGATCTATACCATAGTTTGTAGACACTATAACTTTCACACAAAGCAATCAATATACACTTATTGGGATTTTTTTAATCAAAGAAATGTAGCAAAATACATTTTGGCCTAAATTTATGACAAAATTTTAGGTTTTTTTATGACAGAAATGAGAACATATTGTTTTTTTCCCCAAAAAAATTTTTCTCTCAAACTTTTTTTGTTTATAGCGCCAAAAATATAAAGCGCACAGGTGATCAAATACCACCAAAAAAAAGCTCTATTTGTGTGAAAAAAAGGATATAAATTTCATTTATGTACCGTATTGCATGACCGCGCAATTGTCAGTTAAACTAGCGCAGCGCTGTATAGCAAAAAAATGGCGTAAATTGCAGTATCTATACCAATCCTTTGTAGACGCTATAACTTCCACACACAGCAATCAATATACACTTATTGGGATTTTTTTTACCAAAAACATGGAGCAGAATACATTTTGGTCTAAATTTATAACCAACTTTGAGTTTACTATATATTTTTTATAGCCGAAAGTAAAAAATATTGTTTTTCTTAAAAATTTTTGGTCTTTTTTTGTTTATAGCGCGAAAAATAAAAAGCGCACAGGTGATCAAATACCACCGAAAGAAAGTATAAAAAAAATAAAGAAAAATAAATAAATAAATTACAAATAAATATATATAAATCAAGAGTTCCCAATCGTGATCAAATAGAAATAAAATGAGTAATTGTAAACGTTGAGTGTTTTGAAATTGCAAAAAAATAATAAAAATGTAAAAACATTAGATAGATAGATAGATAGATAGATAGATAGATAGATAATAGATAGATAGATAGATAGATAGATAGATAGATAGATAGATAGATAGATAATAGATAGATAGATAGATAGATAGATAATAGATAGATAGATAGATAGATAGATAGATAGATAGATAACAGATAGATAGATAGATAGATAGATAGATAGATAGATAGATAATAGATAGATAGATAGATAGATAGATAGATAGATAGATAGATAATAGATAGATAGATAGATAGATAGATAGATAGATAGATAGATAGATAATAGATAGATAGATAGATAGATAGATAGATAGATAATAGATAGATAGATAGATAGATAGATAGATAGATAGATAGATAGATAATAGATAGATAGATAGATAGATAGATAGATAATAGATAGATAGATAGATAGATAATAGATAGATAGATAGATAGATAATAGATAGATAGATAGATAGATAGATAGATAGATAGATAGATAGATAGATAGATAGATAGAACAGTATGTCACTTATGTAGAGGCAAAAATACCATGGTAAAATATGTCTTAAAATTGCCAAAAAATTTAAACAATTGAATTATATATATATATATATATATATATACACAAAAAATATATATATAAATCAAGAGTTCCCGATCATGATCAAAATAATCAGAATAAAAATAATCAAAATAGAAATTAAATCAATAGGAATGATTATAATGGCAATAGTAATTGTAAACGTTGAGTGTTTTGAAATTGCAAAAAAATAATAACAATGTAAAAACTTTATATATATATATATATATAGTGAACAGTATGACACTTATGTAGAGAGAGGCAAATATACCATGGTAAAATATGTCTTAAAACTGCAAAAAAATTAAAACAATTTAAATATATATATATATATATATATATATATATAAAAATATATATATATATATATATATATATATATATATAAATCAAGACTTCCCGATCATGATCAAAATAATCAGAATAAAAATAATCAAAATAGAAATAAAATCAATTGGAATGATTATAATGGCAATAGTAATTGTAATCATTTAGTAAAAATTGAGGTCTTTATTGCTGTCTGTGTCCCCGTTAGGGAGATTCATCCTCATCTCGTTGTCCTGTTTACCACTATCACTGAAAATGAAAGTAAAAATCCCAAATTTGATGTTGTCCCCAGAACAGTAATAGAGGGGATATCTTCCAATGGGGACACTAGTTATGGTGACCTGGGGGATTCCCTCAATTTGTAGGGATTTCCTCCCATTTCCTGTTTTGGGTATGGGACGGGAAGTGAAGGGAAATCTACCCAATGTGGACACAGATGACGAAAAAAAAAAAAACTGAAAGGGGTTAGAACCTTCCCTTACTCTATCCAGAAATTTTTTTTTTCTACTTTAACGCCAACGCATATGCACCCTCATAGTCTTTCGCATACCACAAATAACCTGAAGACGTCCAACTGGTTTTGCAGGTTCGATCTATATTCAGCTTTAATCGAAGCAATGCGCGATCACAACTGTTTTCCAAGCCGATACTTTGACGGGACCTTACAATAGTTCTAACCCACCATTTAAATGTTTTTCCATTGTGTTTGTGACGAGTCATAATTCCAATTTAAAATATTTCCCCATTATGGGCGACAAGCTGGAATAGCACCCTATTGTTACATGTTTCAATTCACGTAGCAACACTCTTGTGGTAAGTATTTAAAAATTGCTACTTACCCTTTTAAGGCAATGTTCATGGAGGGGGGGCAGTAAAATCAGGTGGTCGGTTAAACTACCATTGGGACTGAGAAAAAAAAAACTGGCATTCAGGAAGCAGAAGCCCTAATTGTAATGTTAGGCATGGTGGTGTGGATAGTTATGTGGACTATAATTAACTTCTGTATTGTGCTGGCAGATCTTATTGTCTGTTGTAAACAGGGATGATCTGAGTTTTTGGTCCAAATGTGAATTCAGACTGGACGTTAGCTGCTTGGACTTTCGTTTGAATACTGAGTGTTTGGGGAATTTGGCAAGGATGAAAGTGGCAGCTTTCTGCTGTCCATGGTTTCTAAGGAAGCAGTGGTTGTCTGCACCCACTGCTTTCTTAGCAACCACTTACATCACCAGGTCCATTCACTCACATAGCTGGGAATCCTCCCTCTTCCCTGGCCTGCAAGGCTGCATGCTCAGGTAAGGGTCTGCTGTAGAGTTTTTTTGGGGGACCATACCCTTTCATATTCGGTGTGGATGAATGTGGCGGCTTCCTGCTGTCCATGGTTGCTAAGGAAGCAGTGGTTGTCTGCACCCACTGCTTCCCTACCAACTACTTACATCTCCAGGCTCATTCACTTACATAGCTGGGAATCCGCCCTCTTCCCTGGCCTGCAAGGCTGCATGCTCAAGTAAGGGTGTGGTGTGGATATTCTGGGGGCACCATACTTTTTCCCATTCGGCGTGGATAAAAGTGGCAACTTCCTGCTGTCAATGGTTGCTAAGGAATCAGCGGATGCCTGCACCCACTGCATCCTTACCAACCACTTACATCACCAGGCCTATCCACTAAATGGCTACTAGCTAGGAATCCCCCCTCTTTCCTGGCCTGCATGCTCAAGTAAAGATATGGAGTGGATTTTTGAGGGGGGACCATACTTTTTTCCATTCGGCGTGGATAAAAGTGGCAACTTCTTGCTGTCAATGGTTGCTAAGGAATCAGCGGATGCCTGCACCCACTGCATCCTTACCAACCACTTACATCACCAGGTCTATCTACTAAATGGCTACTAGCTAGGAAATCCCCCCTCTTTCCTGGCCTGCATGTTCAAGTAAAGATATGGAGTGGATTTTTGTGGGGTGTCTATACAATGTCTCATTCGACGTGGATGAATGTGGCAGCTTCTTGCTGTCAGTGGTTGCTAAGGAATCATCGGTTGTCTACACCCACTGCATCCTTACCAACCACTTACATCACCAGGCCTATCCGCTAAATGGCTACTAGCTAGGAATCCCCCCGTCTTTCCTGGCCTGCATGCGCAAGTAAAGTTATGGAGTGGATTTTTGAGGGAGGACCATACTTTTTTCCATTCGGCGTGGATGAAAGTGGCAGCTTCTGGCTGTCAATGGTTGCTAAGGAAGGAGTGGTTGCCTGCACCAGCTGCCTCCTTTTTTAAGGGTGTGGTGTAGATATTTTGGGGGGACCATACTTTTTCCCGTTCGGCATTGATGAAAGTGGCAACTTCCTGCTGTCAATGGTTGCTAAGAAATCAGCGGATACCTGCACCCACTGCATACTTACCAACCACTTACATCACCAGGTCTATCTACTAAATGGCTACTAGCTAGGAAATCCCCCCTCTTTCCTGGCCTGCATGCTCAAGTAAAGATATGGAGTGGATTTTTGTGCGGTGTCCCTACAATTTCTAATTCGGCGTGGATGAATGTGGCAGCTTCTTGCTGTCAATGGTTGCTAAGGAAAGAGTCGTTACCTGCACCAGCTGCCTCTTTTTTTTTTTTGTAAGGGTGTGGTGTAGATATTTTGGGGGGACCATACTTTTTCCCATTCGGCATTGATGAAAGTGGCAACTTCCTGCTGTCAATGGTTGCTAAGGAATCAGCAGTTACCTGCACCCACTGCATCCTTAGCAACCACTTACATCACGAGGCCTATCCATTAAATGGCTACTAGCTAGGAATCCCCCCTCTTTCCTGGCCTTCATGCACCACCTGCCTCTTTTTTCTTTTTCAAAAGAAAGCTTTATTGAGTTTACCCAAACTTACATGACATTGGTTCCAGAACCACAAGTCAGACAGATATAGACAGTCCTTACCAATGCTTCACATACACAAGTATGACAAGACGGCTACAGAAAAAGACATTCTGCTCTTCACACTTTAGACCTCCACCATCAGCATGCAACAGAATCCTCCACATTACAGCAATCAGCCCATAATGGTCTCAAAATCACAGAAAGACCTCACATTATTTACAGCATAGGTTACCAAATGATATCATGTTACCTCAGCAATCTATCCATAAGTAGTTCCATTGGTGCCAACCCACCCCAAACTTTTTCGAACCACCCACCCCAAACATTTTCAAATTTATAAGGACTTCCACTATGTTGATAATTAACCCGTGCATATCTAAGAACGGTTCCCACAGATGTTAACCATTCTCTATATGTGGGAGGGGAAGGGTTTTTCCAAGCGTAGTAAAATTGCTCTACGTGCCTGAAATAATGCTGTAGAAACTGCTTCTCCAATAAAAGGTGTCAGGGACCACATCATCATCCAACATGCCTAGGAGGCAGCACCTCGGGTCAGAAGAGTTTTGTGCACTGAAATGCTAGGTTGATGGTAGCAAGTATCGATTCTCCATATCTATGCAGTTTAGGTCAACGTTATGGCAGAGTCTTTCTCAACCTTTTCAACACAGAAGAACCCATGAAATAACTCTCCGGTCTCGGAACCCCAGCTAAAAAATGACTCTATCTACAACTCATGATACGCTAGTGTGATGGTCAACGGAAGGAATGCTCCTCACACTTGTGGTCATTGGAAAGAAATCCCTCCTTGCAGATAGCTAAAAAAGATCAATGGTGTCAGTGGGAACTTGTCTGAGAGGCAGAAAATGCTCATTGCTAAAGGAACCTCTAGCAACCTCTTGAAGAACCTGAGTTCCATGGAACCCTGGCTGAGAAACCCTGCCATAGCACGTGAATAAGATGGTCATGGTCTCTACTACATTTAGGACATGCTGCATCAGGAAGGAGCCCCATTCTAAACAATTTGGAGGGTGTATAATGTACCCTCAGAAAAATGTATAGTTGGGAGAGGTGTTCCATGAACTATTCTGTACCGCCTCCAGCGCCACTTCCCATTGGTCCCCCGTTATTTCCCCCACATCTAATTGCCAACGCGCCTTCGCATCGCAAGGAGAAGCTTCCAGATAAATGGAAAGCAGAGTAGCATAACAACAGGATTTCATACCTTTCTGTACTGCGCTGCATTGTAGCATACTAAAAATTGGCATGGGAGAGAAAAGGAAGTTATTTGTGATATTTTGGGCCACGACAGCATTGGCGTAATTGTAGGTAATAAAAATACATAGACTACGGCAGATGATATAGGGCCTGCAGGGCAGAGAATGTAGGAACCATCTCGAAAGACATGTCTCAAGTGGGTAATACCATAATTGCTCCACGTGGTATCATCGGAGTGGTTGGCTAGTTCCGGACAGGAATGGTTTCCCCACATTGGGCAATAGTGGGTGAAGCCCGTCACCCCTTTGCAACTTAATTCCAAACCTTATGCATTAGACCAGGGGTCTCCAAACTTTCCAAGCAAAGGGCCAGTTTAGGGGTTCAGGGTTTAGGAGGGCCGGACTGTGGCCAGTTGGGGGGTAGAAAATGCCTGACATCAGTACCCCATCATTGGTTTTAAGAGAAGAATAGTACCCCATCTATTGTGTTAGTAGATGAAAGGTGCCCCATCATTGGTGTCAGTTGGTGGAATGGTGCCCCATCATTGTTGTCAGTTGGTGGAATGGTTCCCCATTATTGGTGTCAGTTGGTGGAATGGTTCCCCATCATTGGTGTCAGTTGGTGGAATGGTTCCCCATTATTGGTGTCAGTTGGTGGAATGGTTCCCCATTATTGGTGTCAGTTGGTGGAATGGTTCCCCATTATTGGTGTCAGTTGGTGGAATGGTGCCCCATCATTGGTGTCAGTTGGTGGAATGGTGCCCCATCATTGGTGTCAGCTGGTGGAATGGTGCCCCATCATTGTTGTCAGTTGGTGGAATGGTTCCCCATTATTGGTGTCAGTTGGTGGAATGGTTCCCCATCATTGGTGTCAGTTGGTGGAATGGTTCCCCATCATTGGTGTCAGTTGGTGGAATGGTGCCCCATCAATGGTGTCAGTTGGTGGAATGGTGCTCCATCATTGGTATCAGTTGGTGGAATGGTGCCCCAAGGGCCAGATAATGGCAAGCAAAGGGCCACATCTGCAGTTTGGAGACTACTATAGTAGACGATAAGTAATTGATTAGGCTTAGCTAGACACTGTGATTCTAGGCCCTGAGGGAGGGAAAGTGACTTGGTGCCTTTCAGTACTATGGAAAGAGAGGAATCATTAAGCATCGCCCCTGGCTCTTCCTCCTGAATAAGACCCAGCCGTAAATGCTGCAGCCAGAAAATACAGCCGTGAGTTTGGAAACGCAATACCCCCCTGCAGCCTTAGGAGGCTGCAGCTGTTCCAACCTAATTCTAGGAGGGCCGAATTCCCACAACAGCTGGAGGAACATGGGGTTCGATGTCCTAAATAATAAAAGAGGCAGCATTACCGGGACTTTATGGAAGAAATTAAGTAACTGGGTCATCATAATCATTTTGACCAAATTTGCCTGTCCAGCCGTAGAGAGGATCAGTTTATTCCACGGCTTAATTTTGTCCTGAAATCTGGAAAGTAAGGGAGCAATATTGAGGTGGCAATATTCCGTGATAACCGGGGATATAACCACACCCGAGTATATAAAGAAACTGACTACCGTAACCGGGCAAAAAGAGGACAATCCTGGATTTACCTTACCCTCTAAAGGCATTAAAGCAGACTTGGACCAGTCCATTGTTAATTCTGAGTATTTACCAAACTCTGTAACTGTGGACATCGCTGCTTTCACCGAGGTGTCCATGTCAGCTAGCATCAAAAGCATGTCATCTGGATATAACAAAACCCCTTGATGTCCCGTTTCCCTGATGCGGGCCACCAATGGCTCAATAGTCAGGGCAAGCAGGAGAGGGGAAAAGAGGGCACCCCTGTCATGTTCCCCTACCCAACGAGAAAAAAAGAGAATAGAGTACCCCCCATTCTTTTGGCTGCCAAGTAAAGGAGGCGCACCCAGGAGATGAATCCTACGCCTAAACCAAAATGTTTCAAGAGTTCCCATAAATATCTCCAGTCCTCGCTATCAAACGCTTTATTGGCATCTAAGAACAGGGCTCTAGAGTCACCATTATCCAAAGGGGTATGCGTGTTCAGATACACCCGGTGAATATCGATGGCCGTTGATTTACCCGGCATAAAGCCGGTTTGGTCTGGATGAATAACGTCAGTAATCACCTTGTTGAGCATCCTAGCCTTCGCCAAAATCTTCACATCCAACTGGAGCAGAAAAATGAGGTCGATATGAGCTAGGATCCATAGGGACCTTTCCCGGCTTTAGTAGGAAAATGACTAGGCCTTGGACATGGATGTCGGCAGACACTTCCGATCCTGTGCAGCATTAAAAACATTAAGTAGATGGTGCAAAATGACATCAGCGTATTGTCTATATGCCATTATAGCAGGGGTATCCAAACTATAGCCCTCCAGGTTTTGAGGAACTGTAAGTACCATGAGGCCTTGCAAGACTCTGACAGCCCCAGGAATGACTCCCAGAGGCATGATGGGACTTGTAGTACTTCAGCAGCTGGAGAGCCATAGTTTGGAGACCCCTGCTCTACAGGGATCCCATCTTCCCCTGGTGCTTTATTAGCCTGGGAACTCAAATACCACCTCCTGCAGTTCCTCAATAGGAATAGGAGCATCAAGACGAGTTCTCTGCACAACATTTGGTCTCGGGAGAGAGATATTTTGTAAATATGCCATGAACTCATTATCTGTATGCTGCATCTTAGGATGGTACAAAGCAGACTAAAAATAACCTAGCTCATCCATCACCTTGTCTGGGGTATTCAAAGTAGTGCCCATGTGAGAATAAAGGGCTGCTATGGGTGGAGGTGTACACCGGGCATTCACTAACTTAGCCAAGAGGCGGCCGGTATGCTCCCTCTCCTCGTAGAAGGCTTGCCTCCTAAAGAAGCTGAGGAAGATGCCAAACAAGTCGAAGCATCCTGTGCAGAAAGCCAGTCCTCAGATGCATCTGCAATGCATTTACTCTCCAATCTCTGAACCGGGTGAGACAAATGGCTGTTATCTCCGATATGAATAGACCCCTTAAAAAAACATTTAAATGCATCCCAACGAACCAGTTCATCAACTTCAAGGGCCTTATCCCGAAAGAAGGCAATGGTTCGAGATTCTATACAGTCATGAGTAGTAGTTAATTGAAGCCAAAATGCATCCAACTTTAAGGGGGGCACAATTAAGAGTGGAAACCTGGTCTGGCCTTGACCTTAACAATCAACGGGGAGTGGTCTGAGATACCACGGGGCACCTAAGCCTCATCCGCAACCCCAAGTATGAGCAGCTGTATTACCCAGGCACAGGTCAATCCTGGACAGGGACGAGTGAGATATGGAAAAACACGAAAAGGTCAATTTCGTTGGGTGTCTCGCCCTCCAAATATCCACCCTTCTGAATTCCTCCATAAAGCGGGCCAACGGGGGTCTCCTGCCAGGCGGCCTCCCCACAAAAGAGAGATAAGTGCAGCTATTAAAGTCTCCTAGTAGAAATATGGGAGTATCGGGTTTGTCTGGTAGGAAGAATACCAAATGTCTCAACACAATAGTAGAGAAGGGAGGCGGGACCGGGACATAGATCATTTTAGGAACATACAACCTACAATATAGAAATATATATCTGCCTTCATCATCGGTTCGGGTTGTCAATTCCTGGAAATCCAGGTCCCTGTGTATCAGCACACTCACCCTCCTAGAAAAAGAGGTGTGATACGAACGCCCCACCCAGGCGGAACCAACACAGAACAAGGTGTCTTTGGTAAGATGGGTCTCCTGCAGTCCACATACAGCAGGTTGGTGTTTTCAAAGAGAGGCATTTATCAAAGCCACCAGCTGCATCCTTACCAACCACTTACATCACCAGGCCCATTCACTAACATGGTGGGGCATCCCCCCTCTTTCTAGGCCTGCAAGGCTTCATCCTCAGGTAAGGGTCTGGTTGTTGACTTTTGAAGGGAACTCTACCCTATACCCTCCTTTTTCTTGATTTTTGTATTGGGTTTCCCCTTAAAATTCATTCCATAGCTGAAGGGCCCTGGCATAGGGAACCCCTCATGCAATGCTTGTTTTTTTTTTTTTTGCATGTGGATTCTCCATTGTGAGGAATTAGCTCAGCTACGGCGGGCCTCTACCTGTGCCAGGGCTCGCTGCTGGGTTGTCAAGCTCTGCTGTGGGGCTGCAAGGCTCTGTTGTAAACTCGTATTTGTCTGCTGTTGATTGGCATTTGCCAGACCAAGCTGTCCCGGTGACTCGTCTATGCTGATCTTACGTCGCCTGCCCGCATCCTCCACCATATGTGATGAATTAGCTCAGCTATGGCAGGCCTCTACCTGTTCCAGGGCTTGCTGCTGGGTTGCCAATCCCTGTTGCAGGGCTGCAAGGCTCTGTTGTAAACTCGTATTTGTCTGCTATTGATTGGCATTTGCCAGACCAAGCTGTCTCAGTGACTCCTCCGTGCCGGTCTTACGTCACCTGCCTGTATCCTCCACCATATGTGATGAATTAGCTCAGCTATGGCGAGCCTCTACCTGTTCCAGGGCTCGCTGCTGGGTTGCCAATCTCTGTTGCAAGCTGCGAGGCTCTGTTGCAAACTCGCATTTGTCTCCTGTTGATTGGCATTTGCCAGACCAAGCTGCCTTGGTGACTCCTCCATGCAGACTTTACGTCACCGGCCCACATCCTTCACCATATGTAAGGAATTAGCTCAGCTATAGCAGGCC
The DNA here is from genome assembly GCF_062004578.1 of Staurois parvus. Taxonomy (NCBI): domain Eukaryota; kingdom Metazoa; phylum Chordata; class Amphibia; order Anura; family Ranidae; genus Staurois; species Staurois parvus. The sequence goes on along the minus strand of NW_028317936.1, from coordinate 2,229,767 downwards.
TCTACCTGTTCCAGGGCTTGCTGCTGGGTTGCCAATCTCTGTTGCAGGCTGCTAGGCTCTGTTGCAAACTCGCATTTGTCTCCTGTTGATTGGCATTCGTCATACCAAGCTGTCTCAGTGACTCCTCCATGCCGACTTTACATCACCGGCCCACATCCTTCACCATATGTAAGGAATTAGCTCAGCTATGGCGGGCCTCTACCTGTTCCAGGGCTCGCTGCTGGGCTGCCAGTCTGTGCTACGGGGCTGCAAGACTCTGCTATAAACTCACATTTGTCTCCTGTTGATTGGCCTTCACCAGAACAAGCTCCCTCAGTGACTCCTCCATGCCGGCCTTATGTCACTGGCCCGCATCCTCCACCATACACGAGGAATTCCTTCAGCAATGGATTCTACACAGGGGCGGACCGACCATTTGGAAACTCGGCACTGCTCGAGGGCCCGGGGTCAGTAGGGGGCCCCATGAGATGCCCCTGGTACCTTTTTCATAGGCTTTTTTGAGTTTGGGCAAGGACACAGGGGACCCATGATCCCCTATTGCCCGGGGGCCCTATGAAGTGTCAGTCCGCCCCTGGTTCTACGTGACTCCCTGTAGGTGACACCACGGTTAAAAGGCACGGCACACAGCAGAACTTGGTGAAACACACGTGCAGTTTACTCATAGTCTGCATACACACAGCACACGCATCAAAACAGAAAAATAAAACAAAAACAGGAAAGAAGTCCTTGCCACGCTGGGAGACTCCAAACACCGCATCGTAATTTACTGCCCTGGAGAAACCTACTGCTGCCCAGACACCCGACTGCCAAATCATAGTCTTTAGTCGCATGTTGCTGCTCTCCAAGTCCGTCCTGCAGAGAGATCGAGTTCCAGGATGGAGGCGTCCTGCCCAAGCAGCCTGGGAGTTTTGTAGACCCAGACCTGCTCCAACTGGGCCCGGTGACCCCTCAGGGAGCCAAGCAAGCTCACCACCCAGCGCAAAAAGTATCTCCCATCCTGGACACAACCAGTAGTTTTTTTCTAGCCATGGGAATCCCTGGCCATGTAAACGAAGGAGCCAGGAAACGGTCGACCATGTGACCAATGGCCGGTTACAACATGCCTGACAAAACCTTGACAGGCCTCACCGGGCTTTTTTGTGGCATTGGCGCAGTAATGGCTTCTTTCTGACAACTCCACCATGCAGCTCATTATTGTTCAAGTGTCATCGTATTGTACTCCTTGAAACAACCACACCGACTTCTTCCAGAGCAGCCTGGATTTCTCCTGAGGTCACCTGTGGGGGGTTTTCTTCAGAACTCCAACAATTCATCTGGCAGTTGTGGCTGCAATCTTTCTTGGTCTTCCTGACCTTGGCTTGGTATCAAGAGATCCCAGAATTTTCCACTTCTTAATAAATGATTGGACAGTACTGACTATCTTTTACTATCCTTTTCCATCTTTATAAAGTTCCATTACCTTGTCACGCAGGTCTTTTGACAGTTCTTTTGGAAGGCCATTCATCATTTAGGATCATATACAATGGAAGGCCATTTATAATCTAGGGACATTTATAATGGAAGGCCATTCATAATCTAGGGTCATATATAATGGACGGCCATTCATAATCTAGGGTCATATATAATGGACGGCCATTCATAATCTAGGGTCATATATAATGGAAGGCCATTCATAATCTAGGGTCATATATAATGGACGGCCATTCATAATCTAGGGTCATATATAATGGACGGCCATTCATAATCTAGGGTCATATATAATGGACGGCCATTCATAATCTAGGGTCATATATAATGGACGGCCATTCATAATCTAGGGTCATATATAATGGAAGGCCATTCATAATCTAGGGTCATATATAATGGACGGCCATTCATAATCTAGGGTCATATATAATGGATGACCATTCATAATCTAGGGTCATATATAATGGACGGCCATTCATAATCTAGGGTCATTTACAATTTAGGGCCTGTTATAATCTAAAGTAATTTATAATGGAAGGCCCTTTATAATCTAGGGTCATTTATAATGGAAGGCCCTTTGTAATCTAGAGATAATCTAGGGTTGTTAATAATCTTGGGTCATTTATAATCTAGAGATAATCACGGGTCATTTAAAATGGAAGGTCATTCATGATCTAGGGCCATTCATAATCTCAGGTCATTTATAATCTCAGGTCATTCATAATCTCAGGTCATTCCTAATCTTGGGTCATTTATAATCTCGGGTCATTTATAATGGAAGGCCATTCATAATCTTGGGTCATTTATAATCTCAGGTCATTTATATTCTCAGCCCATTCATAATCTCGGGCCATTTATAATGGAAGGTAATTTATAGTCTCAGGTCATTCATAATCCTGGGTCATATATAATCTCGGATCATTTATAATTTCGGGTCATTCATGATCTCAGGTCATTTATAATCTCAGGTCATTTATGATCTCAGGTCATTCATAATCTAGAGATAATCTTGGGCCATGCATAATCTCAGGTTATTCATAATCTCAGACCATTCCTAATCTCAGACCATTCCTAATCTCGGGTCATTCCTAATCTCAGGTAATTCCTAATCTCGGGTCATTTATAATCTCGGGCCATTTATAATCTCGGGTCATTCCTAATCTCGGGTCATTCATAATCTCAGGCCATTTATAATCTCAGGCCATTTATAATCTCAGGTCATTCCTAATCTCAGGTAATTCCTAATCTCGGGTCATTTATAATCTCGGGCCATTTATAATCTCAGGCCATTCCTAATCTCAGGTCATTCATAATCTCGGGTCATTCATAATCTCAGGCCATTTATAATCTCAGGTCATTCCTAATCTCAGGTAATTCCTAATCTCGGGTCATTTATAATCTTGGGTCATTTATAATCTCGGGTCATTCCTAATCTCAGGCCATTTATAATGGAAGGTCATTTATAATCTCAGCCCATTTATAATCTCAGGTCATTCCTAATCTCGGGTCATTCCTAATCTCGGGTCATGTATAATCTCAGGTCATTCCTAATCTCGGGTCATTCCTAATCTCGGGTCATTCCTAATCTCGGGTCATGTATAATCTCAGGTCATTCCTAATCTCGGGTCATTCCTAATCTCAGGTAATTCCTAATCTCGGGTCATTTATAATCTCGGGTCATTCCTAATCTCAGGCCATTTATAATGGAAGGTCATTTATAATCTCAGCCCATTTATAATCTCAGGTCATTCATAATCTCGGGGTCATTCCTAATCTCGGGTCATGTATAATCTCAGGTCATTCCTAATCTCGGGTCATTCCTAATCTCAGGTAATTCCTAATCTAGGGTCATTTATAATCTCAGGCCATTTATAATCTCGGGTCATTCCTAATCTTGGGTCATTCATAATCTCGGGTCATTCCTAATCTCAGGTCATTCCTAATCTCAGGTCATTCCTAATCTCGGGTCATTTATAATCTCAGGTCATTCCTAATCTCGGGTCATTCCTAATCTCAGGTAATTCCTAATCTAGGGTCATTTATAATCTCAGGCCATTTATAATCTCGGGTCATTCCTAATCTTGGGTCATTCATAATCTCGGGTCATTCCTAATCTCAGGTCATTCATAATCTCAGGTAATTCCTAATCTCGGGTCATTCCTAATCTCGGGTCATTTATAATGGAAGGCCATTCATAATCTCAGGTCATTCCTAATCTCAAACCATTTATAATCTCGGGTCATTCCTAATCTCGGGTCATTCCTAATCTCAAACCATTTATAATCTCGGGCCATTTATAATCTCAGGTCATTCCTAATCTCGGGTCATTTTTAATCTCGGGTCATTTATAATCTCGGGTCATTTTTAATCTCGGGTCATTCCTAATCTCGGGTCATTTTTAATCTCGGGTCATTCCTAATCTCGGGTCATTCCTAATCTCGGGTCATTTATAATCTCGGGTCATTTATAATCTCAGGTCATTTATAATCTCGGGTCATTCATAATCTCGGACCATGTATAATGTGCGGTCTTCCCAGCAGTCCCGTCTGTGGAGGATCTCCCATCTACACACATCTCAGGACCGATCCGCCCCGCAGCCAGATTTGGGGAGAAGCCGTCGCGCCCCCCCGTCCTCCCCGGACGTCATCTGTGGTCTCGGGACGCGGCGCTCAGCCACCATCCGGGGACTTCACAATACACAGAAAGCAGGAATCCGATCCCGGCTGAGTGGGCGGAGATCCGCACTTCCTGGTCACATGGTGGAAGTCTCCGCCCACACAGGCGGCTCCCTATCCTATCACCTCCTATGGGACTTTCCTCGCAGAGCCCCTGCAGAGTCCTCCGACTTGGGGAGTCGAGTATCGGCGCCGTATCGGTCGTAGGCGGGACACTCCCTCTCTCGGGATGGGAGGGCAGAAGTGGACGGCGGGGACGGGAGGGCGGATTTCGGTGGCTTTATTTATCGGTGAACGGACGGCGGCAGAAGATGAGTGTTGTCGGCGGCGGGGCTCTGGGATCGAGCGCACGACTCAGTGACCTATGGAGAGGGATCCGGAAGTCGGGGACATGCTGCGGGATCGGGATCGGGATCAGCGCCTGATACAGGACGGGAGGCTGCGCAGGCTGCAGTGGGCTGTCACCGGCTGTGCCGTCTGCGTCGTCGCATTGCTGGGACTCACCGTCTACCAGATGTCTCAGAGGCCCGCTCCACCCAGTACCGACAAGGTAACCAGAGGGCCATACACCGTACAATCTGATTGGACAACCTCCCGACGGTCCCCTACATAATACAATCTGATTGGACAACCTCCCGACGGTCCCCTACATAATACAATCTGATTGCACAACCTCCCGACGGTCCCCCTACATAATACAATCTGATTGCACAACCTCCCGAGGGCCCCCTACATAATGCAATCTGATTGGACAACCTCCCGACGGTCCCCCTACATAATGCAATCTGATTGGACAACCTCCCGAGGGTCCCCTACATAATACAATCTGATTGGATAACCTCCCCGAGGGTCCCCTACATAATACAATCTGATTGGACAACCTCCCGAGGGTCCCCCTACATAATACAATCTGATTGGACAACCTCCCGAGTGTCCCCTACATAATACAATCTGATTGGACAACCTCCCGACGGTCCCCTACATAATACAATCTGATTGGACAACCTCCCGACGGTCCCCCTACATAATACAATCTGATTGGACAACCTCCCGACGGTCCCCCTACATAATGCAATCTGATTGGACAACCTCCCGACGGTCCCCCTACATAATGCAATCTGACTGGACAACCTCCCGACGCTCCCCCTACATAATGCAATCTGACTGGACAACCTCCCGACGCTCCCCCTACATAATGCAATCTGACTGGACAACCTCCCGACGCTCCCCCTACATAATGCAATCTGATTGGACAACCTCCCGACGCTCCCCCTACATAATGCAATCTGACTGGACAACCTCCCGACGCTCCCCCTACATAATGCAATCTGATTGGACAACCTCCCGACGGTCCCCCTACATAATGCAATCTGATTGGACAACCTCCCGACGGTCCTCCTACATAATGCAATCTGATTGGACAACCTCCCGACGGTCCCCCTACATAATGCAATCTGATTGGACAACCTCCCGAGGGTCCCCTACATAATGCAATCTGATTGGACAACCTCCCGAGGGTTACCCTACATAATACAATCCAACCGTACAATCTGATTGTACAACCTCCGCCATCAGCTTATGTAGTGATTGGATACGTTGTGTAGATTTGTCCTGATATTGTAGTCTCACGCCGTCCACACACTATACAATCTGATTGTACAACCTCTTTTATATTTACCGTTAGGGCCTGTCTGATTGGATGCAAATTGGATACGTTGTGTGGGGTTTGTCCCTGTGTTACATAGCTTTGGTAATGCTCATGGTTAGCCATACACTATGCAATCTGATTGTACAACCTCCCGAGGGTCATCCTTCATAATACAACCCGACCGTACAATCTGATTGTACAACCTCCTGAGGGTCATCATACATGTTACAATCCGACCGTACAATCTGATTGTACAACCTCCCGAGGGTCACCCTACATAATGCAACCCGACTGTACAATCTGATTGTACAACCTCCCTTAGGGTCATCAAGTCAACGTGGCAAATCCATTGCTTGCCCATTTGATTGCAAAACGGAAGCGTGTATGGTGATTGTACAATCAGATTGTATAGTGTATGGCGGGTTCAGGAGGCAGACGCCTATTGACCTCCCACCGGCCATGTAATGTGTGTCAGTATATACGGCTCCCGGTCTCTGGTTCCGATTGGCGGCCGGAGGCTCCCGGTCTCTGGTTCTGATTGGCGGCCGGAAGCTCCCGGTCTCTGGTTCTGATTGGCGGCCGGAGGCTCCCGGTCTCTGGTTCTGATTGGCGGCCGGAGGCTCCCGGTCTCTGGTTCTGATTGGCGGCCGAGGCTCCCGGTCTCTGGTTCTGATTGGCGGCCGGAGGCTCCCGGTCTCTGGTTCTGATTGGCGGCCGGAGGCTCCCGGTCTCTGGTTCTGATTGGCGGCCGGAGGCTCCCGGTCTCTGGTTCTGATTGGCGGCCGGAGGCTCCCGGTCTCTGGTTCTGATTGGCGGCCGAGGCTCCCGGTCTCTGGTTCTGATTGGCGGCCGAGGCTCCCGGTCTCTGGTTCTGATTGGCGGCCGGAGGCTCCCGGTCTCTGGTTCTGATTGGCGGCCGGAGGCTCCCGGTCTCTGGTTCTGATTGGCGGCCGGAGGCTCCTGGTCTCTGGTTCTGATTGGCGGCCGGAGGCTCCCGGTCTCTGGTTCTGATTGGCGGCCGGAGGCTCCCGGTCTCTGGTTCTGATTGGCGGCCGGAGGCTCCCGGTCTCTGGTTCTGATTGGCGGCCGGAGGCTCCCGGTCTCTGGTTCTGATTGGCGGCCGGAGGCTCCCGGTCTCTGGTTCTGATTGGCGGCCGGAGGCTCCCGTTCTCTGCTTCTGATTGGCGGCCGGAGGCTCCCGTTCTCTGCTTCTGATTGGCGGCCGGAGGCTCCCCTTTCTCTGCTTCTGATTGGCGGCCGGAGGCTCCCGGTCTCTGCTTCTGATTGGCGGCCGGAGGCTCCCGGTCTCTGCTTCTGATTGGCGGCCGGAGGCTCCCGGTCTCTGCTTCTGATTGGCGGCCGGAGGCTCCCGGTCTCTGCTTCTGATTGGCGGCCGGAGGCTCCCGGTCTCTGCTTCTGATTGGCGGCCGGAGGCTCCCGGTCTCTGCTTCTGATTGGCAGGGCCAGGACAAGGGGTGGGCTGGAGGGGCGGCTGCCCCGTGCACTGGGTGGGCACCCCAAGGAGATTTGTGTTGAAAAGAAGAATTTGGGGGGAGGGGTTCGGGCCGGTTCATACTCCATGCGTTTCAGTTGCGTTTTTTTCTGCATCCAAAACGCACAGAAAGTCGGTGATATGGTTGTCAGGCATAGTTTGCATCAGTGCTTACCGTTCCGGTGGCAGAAATAAAAAGTAGAACAGGCGGCATTTTCCTGCATAGAACTGTACTGGAACGCGGTAAAACGCATCAAAAACGCACACGTCCCTAGAACTGTACTGTAATTAAATGCATCAAAAACGCACGTCCCTTAAATTGAAGAAAAAGAGGGGAAAAATGAATGAGCTGGAATGCAAAACAACCACAACAGAATGTGTAACAAATGCACCAGAACGCATCAAAAACGCACGTGGGGAAACGCTTCTGGAATGCATCAAAAACGCACGTGGGGAAACGCATTCCAGTGGCTGAAAAAAGTAGAACAGGCGGCATTTTTTCTGCACAGAACTGTAATGGAACGCAGTAAAATGCATCAAAAACGCACCTGAACGCACATGTCCCTATCGAAGAAAAAGAGGGGGGGAAAATGGACCAGAAAGCATTAATAACGTACCAAAATTTCACTGGAAGGCACATGTCCCTATTGAAGAAAGAGAGAGGGGGAAAAATGAACCAAAGAGCATTAAAAATGCACCGGAAAGCACCAAAATGCATCAAAAAAGCACTGAAAGCTCCAAAAACGTACCAAACCACATCAAAAACGCATTAAAAAGGCACTGGAACACACGTCTCTATTGAAGAAAAAGAGAGGGAGAAAAATGAACCAAAAAGCATTAAAACTCAAAGGAACGCACCAAATTGCATCAAAAACGCACTGGAATGCAGATGTCCCTATTGAAAAAAAAGAAGAGGAAAAATGAACCAAAGAGCATTAAAAATGCACCAGAACGCACATGTCCCTATTGAAGAAAGGGGGGGGAATGGTCCAAAAATCATTAAAACCGCACCAAAATGCATCAAAAACACACCAGAACGCACTAAATTGCATAAAAAAAAAAAAATAGCACACACCAAAAACACACCAAAATGCATCAAAAACACACTAGAACACACATGTCCCTATTGAAGAAAAAGGGAGGGGAATAGACCAGAAAGTATTAACGTACCCGAACGCATCAAAATGCATCAAAAACGCACCAAAATGCATCAAACGCACTGGAACGCACATGTCCCTATTGAAAAAAAAGGGGGGGGGGAATAGACCAGAAAGCAATAACGTACCAGAACGCACCAAAATGCATAAAAAATGCACTAGAATGCACCAAAAACGCACCAAAATGCATCAAACGCACTGGAACGCACATGTCCCTATTGAAGAAAAAGAGAGGGGGGAAATGGACCAGAAAGCATTAAAAACGCACCAGAATGCACCAAAACGCATCAAAACCATGCTGGAACACACACATCTCAATCTGAAGAAAGCAGAGGCCTTGCTGGCAGGAGAGAGGTGTGCGTTGATTATACACGGGTCTCTCCCCCACAATCGTCAGCTGGGACCCGATGATTGACATCCCCAGCCGCCAATGGTGGCGCGGGTAGACGGTGCACACGCTCACCCCCTACACAGAAATGCGATGTCACATGACTGCGCAGCCCCGCCTCCCTGGAGCAGTACTCCTACTATGGGGCGGGGAGCACAATATAATGTACACTAACAATAAACGCACATGGTGCTTTGCAGGGCCTCGGCATTTATATAGAGGAATAGTGTCCATCATTGGTGTCAGTGGGAGGAATAGTGCCCCATCATTGGTGTCAGTGGGAGGAATAGTGCCCCATCATTGGTGTCAGTGGGAGGAATAGTGCCCCATCATTGGTGTCAGTGGGAGGAATAGTGCCCCATCATTGGTGTCAGTGGAAGGAATAGTGCCCCATCATTGGTATCAGTGGGAGGAATAGTGACCCATCATTGGTGTCAGTGGGAGGAATAGTGCCCCATCAATGGTATTAGTGGGAGGAATAGTGCCCCATCATTGGTGTCAGTGGGAGGAATAGTGCTCCATCATTGGTGTCAGTGGGAGGAATAGTGCCCCATCATTGGTATCAGTGGGAGGAATAGTGCCCCATCATTGGTGTCAGTGGGAGGAATAGTGCCCCATCATTGGTATCAGTGGGAGGAATAGTGCCCCATCATTGGTGTCAGTGGGAGGAATAGTGCCCCATCATTGGTATCAGTGGGAGGAATAGTGCCCCATCATTGGTGTCAGTGGGAGGAATAGTGCATCATCATTGGTATCAGTGGGAGGAATAGTGACCCATCATTGGTATCAGTGGGAGGAATAGTGACCCATCATTGGTATCAGTGGAAGGAATAGTGCCCCATCATTGGTGTCAGTGGGAGGAATAGTGCCTCATCATTGGTATCAGTGGGAGGAATAGTGCCCCATCATTGGTGTCAGTGGGAGGAATAGCGCCCCATCATTGGTGTCAGTGGGAGGAATAGCGCCCCATCATTGGTGTCAGTGGGAGGAATAGCGCCCCATCGTTGGTGTCAGTAGGAGGAATAGTGCCCCATCATTGGTGTCAGTGGGAGGAATAGTGCCCCATCATTGGTGTCAGTGGGAGGAATAGCGCCCCATCATTGGTGTCAGTGGGAGGAATAGCGCCCCATCGTTGGTGTCAGTGGGAGGAATAGCGCCCCATCGTTGGTGTCAGTGGGAGGAATAGCGCCCCATCGTTGGTGTCAGTGGGAGGAATAGAGCCCTATCGTTGGTGTCAGTAGGAGGAATAGTGCCCCATCGTTGGTGTCAGTGGGAGGAATAGTGCCCCATCGTTGGTGTCAGTGGGAGGAATAGTGCCCCATCGTTGGTGTCAGTGGGAGGAATAGTGCCCCATCATTGGTGTCAGTGGGAGGAATAGTGCCCCATCATTGGTGTCAGTGGGAGGAATAGTGTCCCATCATTGGTGTCAGTGGGAGGAATAGTGTCCCATCATTGGTGTCAGTGGGAGGAATAGTGCCCCACCATTGGTGTCAGTGGGAGGAATAGTGCCCCACCATTGGTGTCAGTGGGAGGAATAGTGCCCCACCATTGGTGTCAGTGGGAGGAATAGTGTCCATCATTGGTGTCAGTGGGAGGAATAGTGTCCATCATTGGGAGGAATAGTGTCCCATCATTGGTGTCAGTGGGAGGAATAGTGTCCCATCATTGGTGTCAGTGGGAGGAATAGTGCCCCACCATTGGTGTCAGTGGGAGGAATAGTGCCCCACCATTGGTGTCAGTGGGAGGAATAGTGCCCCACCATTGGTGTCAGTGGGAGGAATAGTGCCCCACCATTGGTGTCAGTGGGAGGAATAGTGCTCCATCATTGGTGTCAGTGGGAGGAATAGTGCTCCATCATTGGTGTCAGTGGGAGGAATAGTGTCCATCATTGGGAGGAATAGTGCCCCATCATTGGTGTCAGTGGGAGGAATAGTGCCCCATCATTGGTATCAGTGGGAGGAATAGTGCCCCATCGTTGGTATCAGTGGGAGGAATAGTGCCCCATCGTTGGTGTCAGTGGGAGGAATGGTGCCCCATCGTTGGTGTCAGTGGGAGGAATGGTGCCCCATCGTTGGTGTCAGTGGGAGGAATGGTGCCCCATCGTTGGTGTCAGTGGGAGGAATGGTGCCCCATCGTTGGTGTCAGTGGGAGGAATGGTGCCCCATCGTTGGTGTCAGTGGGAGGAATGGTGCCCCATCGTTGGTGTCAGTGGGAGGAATGGTGCCCCATCGTTGGTGTCAGTGGGAGGAATGGTGCCCCATCGTTGGTGTCAGTGGGAGGAATGGTGCCCCATCGTTGGTGTCAGTGGGAGGAATGGTGCCCCATCGTTGGTGTCAGTGGGAGGAATGGTGCCCCATCGTTGGTGTCAGTGGGAGGAATGGTGCCCCATCGTTGGTGTCAGTGGGAGGAATGGTGCCCCATCGTTGGTGTCAGTGGGAGGAATGGTGCCCCATCGTTGGTGTCAGTGGGAGGAATGGTGCCCCATCGTTGGTGTCAGTGGGAGGAATGGTGCCCCATCGTTGGTGTCAGTGGGAGGAATGGTGCCCTATCGTTGGTGTCAGTGGGAGGAATGGTGCCCCATCGTTGGTGTCAGTGGGAGGAATGGTGCCCCATCGTTGGTGTCAGTGGGAGGAATGGTGCCCCATCGTTGGTGTCAGTAGGGGGATTGGTGCTCCATCATTGGTTCTGTTGGTGGAATTGTACCCCAAGGGCCAGATAAAGGCAAGCAAAGGGCCACCTCCGGCCCCCGGGCCACAATTTGGAGACCACTGATCTACCAGAACTCCCAGATCCTTGTCCACCATTGACTTTCCCAGCCGTTCTCCTCCTAGATGCATGCCTGTATTTGGCCACCAACTGGAGAACCCGACATTTGTCATCCTTGAACCTCGTTTGTCGCAGAGTTGCCCAATGGAAGCGTGCGTCGAGCTCTGCTGGTAAGCTGTAAACATCCTGTAAGGAAGCCAATTCCGCAACGCAGTTGGCTATGTTTTGGCATTCTTCCAGACAATTCTCTCGCTGACCTTCTTCCTCCCAGACCGTGTTGCAAACATTCCTCCTTGTGAAGTCGCACTCTCACGCTGACACATCTCTCGTTTCTGAATTCATCCCACAGAAGTAAATGATGGCGGCCATTTTGGCATAGTCTGAAATTCGTGGACGACACACTGTTAGGACCAGCGTCAGAAAACATGCTTTTGAGATTTCTCTCCTAAGCCTTTCTGTTTTCATTACATTCCTTATTGTAAAGCCATTGATGTCATCACTGGGTCTCTGGGCTTCTCTATGCAATGGAGGCAGATCATGACTGGTGGGAGGGGCTGGCAGGGTGAAAAGGAAAGGACACCAGGGGGCACCTTTAATTTTAAGACAATAAACAACTCACAAAGGTAGCAAAATCTGGTGCTTGTCATAAGGACATCCCGGTACAGATCCCGTGTGGAAGGATGGCAGGTCACTCTATTCTGGGGAACGGCCTCACCGCCGCTGGCCAGGTGGAAGCAAGCTTGGACCCAGGGACCAGGAAGCAAGGGTTGTTGGTGGAGCTCAGGACTGGACTGGACGTTGCTGGTGGGCATAAGGGTCATAGCTACGTGTTTTGGAGCCACCAGGCTCCTTTCTTAAGCCAGGTTGGGGAGGAAATGGCTTCACCACCGCTGGCGAGATGGAAGAAACCAGGAAGCAAGCTCAGATCTAGGGACCAGGGTGGGACTGGACCTTGCTGGAGGGCGTAAGGGTCATAGCTACGTGTTTCAGAGCCACCAGGCTCCTTTCTCAAGCCTGTTGGGGACAGTAAGGTTGAGGAGGAATTGGCCTCACAGAACTTGGCCAGATGGAAGAAACCAAGAAGCATGCTTAGACTTTGGAACCAGGGTGCAGGGCTGGCCTGGATGTTGCTGGAGAACAACAGGGTCATAGCCAGGGGCGGACTGACCAATTGGAAACTCGGGCACTGCCCGAGGGCCCGGGGTCAATAGGGGACCCCATGAGATGCCCCTGGTACCTTTTTTCATAGGCTTTTTTGAGTTTGGGCAAGGACACAGGGGCCCCATGATCCCCTATTGCCCGGGGGCCCCATGAGTTGTCAGTCTGCCCCTGGTCATAGCTAAATGTTTCAGAGCCACCCAGGCTACTTTCTCAAGCCTATCAGGGACAGTCAGGCTGCTCCTCACTGTTGCTGGCCAGATGGAAGAAACCAAGAAGCAAGCTAAGACCTTGGGACCAGGGTTCAGGGCTGGACTGGACTTGCTGGAGGGCAAAAGAGTCATAGCTACGTGTGTTGGAGCCGCCCAGGCTCCTTCAAGCCTATCAGGGACAGTCAGGCTGCTGAGGGAAGGGCTCCATTCCAGGAAACGTCCTCACTGTTGCTGGCCAGATGGAAGAAACCAAGAAGCAAGCTCAGACCGTGAGACCAGGATTTCAGGGATGTTGGTGGAGCACAGAAGTAATGTCAGACTTTGAGGGAGAGCATGGCAACGCATTTCGGAGCCGCTCAGGATCTTTTCTCAAGCCTATCAGGGACAGCCAGGCTGGGGAAGAAAGGGCTCCATTCCAGGAAATTACCTTACCGCCGCTGGCCAGATGGAAGAATCATAGAAGCAAACTCAGACCTTGGGACCAGGGTTCAGGGCTGGACTGGACTTGCTGGAGGGCAAAAGAGTCATAGCTACGTGTGTTGGAGCCACCCAGGCTCCTTCAAGCCTATCAGGGACAGTCAGGCTGCTGAGGAAAGGGCTGCATTCCAAGAAACGACCTTACCGCTGCTAGCCAAATGGAAGAATTCTAGAAGCAAGCTCAGACCTTGGGACCAGGGTTCAGGGCTAGACTGGAGTTGCTGGAGGGCAAAAGAGTCATAGCTACGTGTTTTGTAGCTACTCAGGCTCCTTCTTCAAGCCTATCAGGGACAGTCAGGCTGGGGAGGAGAGGGCTCCATTCCAGGAAACAGCCTCACCGTTGCTGGCCAGATGGAAGAAACCAAGAAACGAGCTCAGAAACGGACCTGGAATCCAGGGATGTTGGTGGAGCACAGAAGTAATGTCAGACTTTGAGGGAGAGCATTTCTACGCATTTTGGAGCTGCTCAGGCTCCTTTCTCAAGCCTATCAGGGACAGCCAGGCTGGGGAAGAAAGGGCTCCATTCCAGGAAATGATCTTACCGCTTCTGGCCAGATGGAAGAAACCAGGAAGCAAGCTCAGACCTTGAGATCAGGATTCCAGGGATGTTGGAGGAGCACAAAAGTAATGTCAGACTTTGAGGGAGAGCAACTAGGAACCAGGTTGCAGGGCTGGACTGGAAATTATTGGAGGGCATAAGGGTCCTAGCTACACATTTCGGAGCTGCTCAGGCTCCTTCCTCAAGCCTATCAGGGACAGTCAAGCTGCGGAGGAAAGGGCTCCATTCCAAGAAACGACCTTAACGCTGCTAGCCAAATGGAAGAATTCTAGAAGCAAGCTCAGACCTTGGGACCAGGGTTCAGGGCTAGACTGGAGTTGCTGGAGGGCAAAAGAGTCATAGCTACATGTTTTGTAGCCACTCAGGCTCCTTCTTCAAGCCTATCAGGGACAGTCAGGCTGCGGAGGAGAGTGCTCCATTCCAGGAAACAGCCTCACCGTTGCTGGCCAGATGGAAGAAACCAAGAAGCAAGCTCAGAAACAGGGACCTGGAATCCAGGGATGTTGGTGGAGCACAGAAGTAATGTCAGACTTTGAGGTAGAGCATGGCTACACATTTCGGAGCCGCTCAGGATCTTTTCTCAAGCCTATCAGGGACAGTCAGGCTGGGGAAGAAATGGCTCCATTCCAGGAAACGACCTTACCACCGCTGGCCAAATGGAAGAATCCTAGAGGCAAGCTCAGACCTTGGGACCAGGGTTCAGGGGTAGACTGGACGTTGCTGGAGGGCAAAAGAGTCATAGCTACGTGTTTTGGAGCCACCCAGGCTCCTTCCTCAAGCCTATCAGGGACAGTCAGGCTGGGGAGGAAAGGGCTCCATTCTAGGAAATGACCTTACCGCTGCTGGCCAAATGGAAGAATCTTAGAAGCAAGCTCAGACCTTGGGACCAGGGTTCAGGACTGGACTGGACTGGACTTGCTGGAAGGCAAAAGAGTCATAGCTACATGTTTTGGAGCCACCCAGGCTCCTTCCTCAAGCCTGTTAGGGACAGTCAGGCTGGGGAGGAAAGGGCTTCATTCCAGGAAACTGCCTCACCATTGCTGGCCAGATGGAAGAAACCAAGAAACGAAATCAGAAACAGGGACCTGGAATCCAGGGATGTTTATGGAGCACAGAAGTAATGTCAGACTTTGAGGGAGAGCATGGCTACGCGTTTCGGAACCGCTCAGGCTCCTTCCTCATAGCTTCCTGAAAACATTGCAGCACCCTGCCTCAGTACTCCTCAAGTGCCCTCAGTCCTGATGCAAGCAGTGGGCGGAGTTATGCAAATCTCATAGATACACCTTCGAAATCTACGGGTTAGGAAATGCTAGAACTGGCGATCGATGCAGTTGTTCGGTTGAAGCGAATCGCGGCTGCGCAAACTTTGCTCGCCGTCTGCAATCGGGATGATAGGGATGACGTGACCGCAGGCAGTAGAAACCTTTTATGGAGCTGTTAACTTCTGCAATCACACCTTTCAGATAACAGGAAAGACGAATGGAGGATTAAAGGTGACCAATGACAGAAGAGCATCGTCACCTGATCCTGCCGGAGACATAAAAGGATAAGGATGTTTGCGCTTTATTTTAGCTCACAGGAAGTGACAAGGACTCTGCGTTTCTGGCAGGATCAACAGGTATCGTTCTGTACTTGCTGAAAATGTTCTGAGCCTGCAAAAAGAAAACTAATGTAGCCACCACACCTAATTTTTTTTTTTTGGTTTAAAAGGCTTGGGTTAGAAGTGCATCACAACCCAACGCGCCTCTGAAAAGAGACTTGCATTTGGATAGCTTTTCAGAGGCGATTGGCAGGCGGTGAGGAGGCCATGTTGCTCCTCCACGCCTGCCTGTTTTAACACCATTTTTGCTGAATAAATTGCACACGGTTGCAGGACGTTCGCGACCCTTTCTCGTTCAATTGGGTCGCGATTGATTGGATAGGCGCAAAAAGGAGCGTCGTGACGGAGCCCCCCGTTTGCAACTTAAGAAGGCGTGGTCGTGGGGCACTAAGTGCGTTTCCTAACCCCTCCCCCAACCGTTAGGTATGTGAGTTTGATGCGTTTTTGTGGAGCATTTTTCAAGTGTGCTTTTTATGCAATTTCATGCTTTTTTTTTTTTTTTTTTGCAGAACCCAAAAAATGCACCCAAAAAATGTATGTACATGCGACTTTGAACATCTGTGCGTATGCAGTTGATGTGTTTTGTGCTTTTCATGCGTTTTCAAGTGTCATTCAGGCCGCCACTGTAAGTGGGGCATTGTTCCGACTTGATGCGTTTTCATGCTTCATGAGTGTTTTTTTTTTTTTTGTGTGTAGGAGGAGGCTGCTTGTTAAGTCACTGCTGCGATTTAAAATCGTTTGATTTGTGTGCGACTTCAGGTGCGATTTCTGAAGACTTTATTGATGCTTGTGAAGATTTTCAACAATTTCTTGCAATTTGCAGTGCGATTTCCATGATGTTCTACGTATGCGAAATCGCAACAAAACTGCAGAAAAAGTAATGCGCTGCAGCAAATCGCACACTGACATTCATTAGATGCGATTTCAGGGGAGATTTCAAATCGCACCGGTATAACTGTGCCAAAAACGCACCAAAAAACACATGTATGTGCGTTTTCCAAGTTTTTTTCAATGTGTTTCTATTGAGGTTTATGGAGTCAATAGCACATTGTGTCCCTGCACTTTTTCTACTTACAGGGATGGCCTGAAAAAACACCCTTGCAGTCATGAAACCTGCTCTTGGTGTTGGACCTGGAACTATGCAGGTACCATCAGATAGGAGGTCATTTAGCCACAGCTCAAGGAACCCCTAGACACCCCTGGAAGAAACCCTACAGTTCCGCAGAACTCTGGTTGAGAATGGCTGGTCCTGAAGACGCACATATGGAGCAGGGGCGGACTGACCATTTGGAAACTCGGGCACTGCCCGAGGGCCCGGGGTCAGTAGGTGGCCCCATGAGATGCCCCTGGTACCTTTTTTCATAGGCTTTTTTGAGTTTGGGCAAGGACACGGGCCCCATGATCCCCTATTCCCCAGGGGCCCCATGAGTTGTCAGTCCGCCCCTGATATGGAGTCATTAGGATCGCTAATTACAGATCCCTTTGCTTTAGCTAGCTTGTCTAGCAGTTTTAGCAGTGTAGATTTAAGGTTCTTAGAACTTCTTCCAAAGCCGAACACTCTTGATTTTAACCCTGAGCCTCATCATTGCTGGCCTGAATGACACCCTTGTAGTCTTGAAGCTGGTACTTCAAAGTGGTGTTGGACCTGGAACTATGCAGGTACCATCAGGTAGGAGATAGGTTAGCCACAGCTCAAGGAACCCCTAGACACCCCTGGAAGAACCCTAGAGTTCTGAAGAGCCTTGGTTTAGAATGGCTGGTCCAGAAGATCAGGATCACTAGTCATAGACCCCCCCTTTGCTTTATCTAGTTTGTCTAGCAGTCTTAGCAGTGTAGATTTAAGGTTCTTAGAACTTCCTCCAAAGCCGAACACTCTGATTTTTATCCCTGAACATCTAAAGTAGTCTGTAAGAAAATTCTGGCTGCAGAGATTTGGGGTCATTGGGAAAATTGCCCTTGCGTTGATGGTGGTACATGGGAACAATGCCCTGCTTACAGGGGTGGCCCGAATGTCACACTTGTAGTCTCGAAACTGGTTCTTCCAAGTAGTGTTGGACCTGGATGTATGCAGGTACCATCAGGTAGGAGATAGGTTAGCCACAGCTCAAGGAACCCCTGGAAGAACCCTAGAGTTCTGAAGAGCCTTGGTTTAGAATGGCTGGTCCAGAAGATCAGGATCACTAGTCATAGACCCCCCCTTTGCTTTATCTAGTTTGTCTAGCAGTCTTAGCAGTGTAGATTTAAGGTTCTTAGAACTTCCTCCAAAGCCGAACACTCTGATTTTTATCCCTGAACATCTAAAGTAGTCTGTAAGAAAATTCTGGCTGCAGAGATTTGGGGTCATTGGGAAAATTGCCCTTGCGTTGATGGTGGTACATGGGAACAATGCCCTGCTTACAGGGGTGGCCCGAATGTCACACTTGTAGTCTCGAAACTGGTTCTTCCAAGTAGTGTTGGACCTGGAACTATGCAGGTACCATCAGGTAGGAGATAGGTTAGCCACAGCTCAAGGAACCCCTAGACACCCCTGGAAGAACCCTAGAGCCTTGGTTAAGAATGGCTGGTCCAGAAGATCAGGATCACTAGTCACAGACCCCCTCCGTTATCTAGTTTGTCTAGCAGTCTTAGCAGCTTAGATACAGTATATGGTGCTGAGAACTTCTACTACAGTCAGACGCTGTGAATTTAACCCTGTGGGCCTGATGCAATAATCCCGAGGCTGCAGAGAATCCCCTGCTGCTGAGTTTTGTAGACAGATTTAAGTAATTTATATATTGGGGTTACAGTTTCCCCTGTCAACAGGTTTTATGATATTCAAGGGGTTTTCCCACAACCATGGCGCTGTTCAGTAACATGGTCTCTGGTCGTGTTACCACAGCCCAACCACCTGTTTCTACTGCCCTTCAGCCTCCCATGTGAACGAGGCTAAAGCTGGCCATACACTGAGCAAATTTTGTCTGGTTCCTCATGAATCGGTTGAAATTTACTCACTGTCCCAACATCTTTCAAAAGATCGACTTTTTTGTTGGGGGGAGCCCGTCGAAAGATCTTTGGTCGAACAGCAGTGGCTCTCAGAATACAATAGCCCAGCAAGGGGATTTGTCCATCTGCGCTGTTCAGAATAGATATTTTTTAGATAATAGGAGAACTACTGAGTAATGGCTGAGTCATTTGCGGGAAAATTAAGGCTGAAAGTTTATTTCCTGCATATGTAAGCGGGCTGCCCATGTTGAATAAACATGTGGCTGATGCAGATGGGCCCCACCCACACACAGGGTCTCCAGACCTGAGCAGGTCCCAGACTTCTTTCCACATCCTCCTAGTCCTCACTTCATTAACTCCCTATCACCCGGAGCACTTCTCAGATAAGGCCCTGAGAGTTTTTGTGGTCCAGGTTAGGGCTCGGAGAGTTCCATAAAGCACCTGGGGCCTGTAATACAATGGGAGCCCTGGTCACCTGGGGCCTGTAATACAATGGGAGCCCTGGTCACCTGGGGCCTGTAATACAATGGGAGCCCTGGTCACCTGGAGCCTGTAATACAATGGGAGCCCTGGTCACCTGGGGCCTGTAATACAATGGGAGCCCTGGTCACCTGGGGCCTGTAATACAATGGGAGCCCTGGTCACCTGGGGCCTGTAATACAGTGGGAGCCCTGGTCACCTGGGGCCTGTAATACAGTGGGAGCCCTGGTCACCTGGGGCCTGTAATACAATGGGGGCCCTGGTCACCTGGGGCCTGTAATACAATGGGAGCCCTGGTCACCTGGGGCCAGTAATACAATGGGAGCCCTGGTCACCTGGGGCCTGTAATACAATGGGAGCCCTGGTCACCTGGGGCCTGTAATACAATGGGAGCCCTGGTCACCTGGGGCCTGTAATACAATGGGAGCCCTGGTCACCTGGGGCCTGTAATACAATGGGAGCCCTGGTCACCTGGGGCCTGTAATACAATGGGAGCCCTGGTCACCTGGGGCCTGTAATACAATGGGAGCCCTGGTCACCTGGGGCCTGTAATACAATGGGAGCCCTGGTCACCTGGGGCCTGTAATACAATGGGAGCCCTGGTCACCTGGGGCCTGTAATACAATGGGAGCCCTGGTCACCTGGGGCCTGTAATACAGTGGGAGCCCTGGTCACCTGGGGCCTGTAATACAGTGGGAGCCCTGGTCACCTGGGGCCTGTAATACAGTGGGAGCCCTGGTCACCTGGGGCCTGTAATACAGTGGGAGCCCTGGTCACCTGGGGCCTGTAATACAGTGGGAGCCCTGGTCACCTGGGGCCTGTAATACAGTGGGAGCCCTGGTCACCTGGGGCCTGTAATACAGTGGGAGCCCTGGTCACCTGGGGCCTGTAATACAGTGGGAGCCCTGGTCACCTGGGGCCTGTAATACAGTGGGAGCCCTGGTCACCTGGGGCCTGTAATACAATGGGAGCCCTGGTCACCTGGGGCCTGTAATACAATGGGAGCCCTGGTCACCTGGGGCCAGTAATACAATGGGAGCCCTGGTCACCTGGGGCCAGTAATACAATGGGAGCCCTGGTCACCTGGGGCCTGTAATACAGTGGGAGCCCTGGTCACCTGGGGCCTGTAATACAGTGGGAGCCCTGGTCACCTGGGGCCTGTAATACAGTGGGAGCCCTGGTCACCTGGGGCCTGTAATACAGTGGGAGCCCTGGTCACCTGGGGCCTGTAATACAATGGGAGCCCTGGTCACCAGGTGCCTGTTCCTCCAGCGACTTCAGCTCCACCACACCAGCCTCAACCCTGGACACAATGGGGGAAGCAGCCTAGTATTCTTCCTTCACACCCCTTGCCATCCTAGAGGAGTCATTCAAACCTTCCGAACCACCACCTCAATCACCTGCGCCACCAATGTAGTGCTCTGCTGCTGCTGACCACTCACTAGGGTTGGTGAAGTTAGCCACCAGGAACCTCTCTCTGACCCCCCCCCCCCCCCGGGTGCAAGACTCCTGGTCGGGGGCAAGGCGCACCTAGGCCCACCTTGCCAAAAGCCCCAACAGACCCCACGCCTCATGATCAGACAAATCCAATCAACAAGTACTAGGTTAGGGGCTCTCCCAAAGAGAAACACCCCAAGACTGGAGACGAAGGAACCTAAGTGCCACACATCCTCCCCCCTAGATTTCAGGGTAGGCCCAAAGACCCCTACCCTACAATCCTGAGTGAAAAAAGCACACATATAAGTGCAATTTCACAGTTGACACTGTGCAGACAAAGGTTGTTGGAGTGCTGAGGGGGTCCCATCAAAGTTTTCTATGGGGGCCCTATGATCTGTAGTTCCACCCCTGATGTTCACCTATAAATATCATAACAGAAAATTGTATAATAAAATTCTTCATTAGAAACAACAAACATCACTTAGATTGAGTGCATCTATAGGTACCATGATGACTTTTGTGTAGCTCCAACCCAACGCGTTTTGTCCTCTAGACTTTGTCAGGGAAACAGGATACACCATGGCAGTCACTCATATAATTTGCTTAATGACCATAAATTGGCCTTTCTGCGCTGTTACTCTTCCCTGACCACTTCTATTCTCAGCCCTGGTCCCTAGTAGTTGACATTGCCTGTTGCTCCATAGAAAAGTTGCTGGGGGGCCCCAACAAAGTTTGCTATGGGGTCCAATGATCTATAGTTATGCCCCTAATGGTGGCTGACAAGTATCATATCACAACCAAAAAAAGCCTAATAAAATCCTTTTATTAGAAGCATCAAGCACCGCTGGCATGGACTGAGTGCATCTATAGGTACTGTGATGACCTGTGTAGCTCCCAACCAACGCGTTTTGTCTTCAAGACTTTGTCAGGGAAACAGGATACCCCATGACAGTCACTCATGAAATATGCTCAATGACCATAAATTGGCCTTTCTGTGCTGTTACTCTTCCCTGACAACTTCTGTCCTCAGCCCTGGTCCCCAGTATTTGACACTGCCCATTGCACCATACAAAGGTTGCCGAGGGGCCCCAACAAGGTTTTCTATGGGGTCCCCATGATCTATAGTTATGTCCCTGATGGTGGCTGACAAGTATCATATCAATACAAAAAAAATGCCTAATAAAATATTTTTATTACAAACATCAAACACCACTGGAGTGAACTGAGTGCATCTATAGGCCTGTGTAGCTCCCACCCAACGCGTTTTGTCTTCAAGAGTTTGTCAGGGAAACAGGATACACCATGACAGTCACTCATGAAATATGCTCAATGACCATAAATTGGCCTTTCTGTGCTGTTACTCTTCCCTGACAACTTCTGTCCTCAGCCCTGGTCCCCAGTAGTTGACACTGCCCATTGCACCATACAAAGGTTGCCGGGGGGGCCTCAACAAGGTTTTCTATGGGGTCCCATGATCTATAGTTATGTCCCTGATGGTGGCAGGCATTTTTTTTGTATTGATATGATACTTGTCAGCCACCATCAGGGATATAACTATAGATCATGGGACCCCATAGAAAACCTTGTTGGGGCCCCCCGGCAAACTTTGTATGGTGCAATGGACAGTGTCAACTACTAGGGACCAGGGCTGAGGACAGAAGTTGTCAGGGAAGAGTAACAGCACAGAAAGGCCAATTTATGGTCATTGAGCATATTTCATGAGTGACTGTCATGGGGTATCCTGTTTCCCTGACAGTCTTGAAGACAAAACGCGTTGGGTAGGAGCTACACAGGCCTATAGATGCACTCAGTCCACTCCAGTGGTGTTTGAAGCTTGTAATAAAAGATTTTTAGACATTTTTTTTGTATTGATATGATACTTGTCAAATAAAATGTTTTATTACAAGCTTCAAACACCACTGGAGTGGACTGAGTGCATCTATAGGCCTGTGTAGCTCCCACCCAACGCGTTTTTGTCTTCAAGATTTTGTCAGGGAAACAGGATACACCATGACAGTCACTCATGTAATATGCTCAATGACCATAAATTGGCCTAATCTATTTCGTAGAACAAATTCCAAGTTCTGCTCACGTTTGGGTCTGTCTTGCACTTGTCATATTTATATTGTTATTCTAGATCAGCAATGGGCAAACTACGGCCCGCGGGCCGTATACGGCCCAGTGGACCTTTTAATCCGGCCCGCGGAGCGTGATACTGTAGGATGGCTGTCAGGATGTGTGTAGGCGGGGCAGCGTGACGAACGTGAGGGGAGCTAGGCTCCTCTCACAGTCCGCCCTGAAGACCGGTGTAGCATGAAAATCTGTCTCCTATGAGGATCTGTCCCCCTCGACGTATCTGCGCATGTGCCGGAGATCGCCGATCGGCTGCTAATGCCTGAAACTGGCACATGCGCAGATACGTCGAGGGGGACAGATCCTCATAGGAGACAGATTTTCATGCTACACCGGAACGGCGTGGGAACACGGCGAGAGGAACGCGCGGAGCAAAGGTAAGTGAATTGACACAGGGGGGACTTGGGGACTTAATATGGGGAATGAATTACTATAGGGGGGGTGAATTACTATATGGGGGATGAATTACTATAGGGGGGATGAATTACTATGGGGGATGAATTACTATATGGGGGATGAATTACTATATGGGGGATGAATTACTATATGGGGGATGAATTACTATAGGGGGGATGAATTACTATAGGGGGGATGAATTACTATATGGGGGATGAATTACTATGGGGGATGAATTACTATGGGGGATGAATTACTATAGGGGGGATGAATTACTATGGGGGATGAATTGCTATATGGGGGATGAATTGCTATATGGGGGATGAATTGCTATATGGGGGATGAATTGCTATATGGGGGATGAATTGCTATAGGGGGGATTAATTACTATATGGTGGATTAATTACTATATGGGGGATTAATTACTATGGTGGATTAATTACTATATGGGGGATTAATTACTATGGGGGACGAATTACTATATGGGGGACGAATTACTATATGGGGGGATGAATTACTATGGTGGATTAATTACTATATGGGGGATTAATTACTATAGGGGGGATGAATTACTAGGGGGGATGAATTACTAGGGGGGATGAATTACTATGGGGGATGAATTACTATATGGGGGATGAATTACTATGGGGGATGAATTACTATATGGGGAATGAATTACTATGGGGGATGAATTACTATATGGGGGATGAATTACTATATGGGGGATGAATTACTATATGGGGGATGAATTACTATATGGGGGATGAATTACTATGGGGGATGAATTACTATGCTTACTATGGGGGAATATTACTATACTTACTATGGATGACACATACACATCATTCATCTACTCTTGGTCCGGCCCCCGGGTCCAATATATGAACCCATTGCGGCCCTCAAGTCAAAAAGTTTGCCCACCCCTGTTCTAGATGGTTGTTTTTTTTTTGGCTGTGGTTACAGTTTACGGCATACGGCAGTGTATTGTAGTTATAATAATGTAATCTGTGGTTTGGCACATGGATGCTTCCCATAGAATTCTTATCCAAAAGGCCTTGTGGGCTCCCACGTGGTTACACTTTATTGGAAAACCATATCCATGTCAGGAGTTGTTAAAGATTAGAGATCGCAATTTCATGAGTTTATATAATAACAGAAGAAAGTGCAAAGTAAAAAAAAAAAATCAGCAACATATAGTAACCAATTAGGAATCGTGTTTTATCACCTGACGCCGCTGGCCGATGACCTTGTGCGAAATCGTTTTCAAGTTGTTATTTTACAACCAGAGCTAGGAATATCAACTTGTTGTAATTTCAAACTCTAGTAATCAAATTCCTCATTCGGTTCATGGTCATGTAAAGTGTTCAGGGTATTTATTCCCATAAACTAGCTGGAGATGTCTACAAGTGTCTGAAAGAAGAACTTCTGTGTTGCCTATACTAGTCCTTTAGCTTCCCTTATCTTCCCCATTGTGAAGAAATGCATTAGAGTCAATCAAAAGGCTTTGGAGGGTTAGAGAAGCTCATCTCTCTGTCACTCTGCTCTCTCCTTCAGCATGTAAGCAAGGCCCCAATTGGCCACCAGCAACAACCATGTTGGCCAAGGACCAGTATAGGGTACACACACATGTAACGTAGAGCAAGGGTCTCCAAACTGTAGCCAAGGGGTCACATATGGCCTGTTTTTTGTTTTTTCAAACTCTAGTAATCAAATTCTTCATTCGGTTCATCGTCACGTAAGGTATTCAGGGTATTTATTCCCATAAAGTAGCTGGAGATGTCTACAAGTGTCTGAAAGAAGAACTGCCTGCGTTGCCTATACCAGTCCTTAGCTTCCCTTATCTTCCCCATTGTGAAGAAATGCATTAGAGTCAATCAAAAGGCTTCGGAGGGTTAGAGAAGCTCATGTCTCTGTCACTCTGCTCTCTCCTTCAGCATGTAAGCAAGGCCCCATTTAGCCATCAGCAACCCAGTTGGCCAAGGGCCCTTCTCAGTCCCCCTGCACAGGAACAATATAGGGTACACACACCTGTAACTTAGAGCAAGGGTCTCCAAACTGCAGCCAAGGGGCCACATATGACCCTTTGCTTGCCTCTGTCCAGCCCTTGGAGCGCTATTCCATCCACAACTGACCTCAATGCTGGGACACCATTCCTCCCACTGATATCAACAATGGGGCACTGTTACTCCCACTAAAACCAATGATGTTTATTTCCATTGACACTGGGGCATTTTCTACTCCCACTAGGCCCAGTCCCGTCCCCCCCTTATGTCTGAAGTCCGTACTCTGGCCCTTTTTTTTAGTACGTTTGGAGACCCCTGACATTGAGGAACTCCACAATCTTTAGTCATTCACAGGAGCACAATGAGCTCATCTCTCTGCTCTCACCTCCTATCAGCATGTATGCAGGGCCCCAATTTATCTCCAGCAATGACCATGCTGGCTAAGGACTCTTCTCAGTCCTCCTGCACAAGAACGAGATAAGGTATGCACTTCTGTAATATGGAGGAACTCCACCATCTTTGGTCACTCACATTCTCCACCTCCAGAAAAAAAACCACCTCCAGAAAAAACGTATGTCCACACGTTCAGCCTTTTCAAAGCTTTACAACATACAACGTACAATTCTTGGCCAAAGCACCCTTCATCATTACCTCTTTAGTCCCGTCATCAATAACTCGACACAGTGCAAGTCCAACCTGATGGCCACTCAACTCTTCCAGTGTCTTCACTGTAGGTCCCCTTAGATGGGTTCTCCAATGGAGCCTGTGCAGGGCCTACCCTGAAGAGTTCATTTCCAAAGGATACAAGCTTACATGGCAGTATACTAAGGGTAGCTTTTCCCATCACCCTCTTCCCCAGGCTCTCCGGGTCCAGCAGATATAAAAAATGTACAGTTCTTGGCCAAAGAACCCTTCACCTTTTGCCTATTTTGTCTCAAAATCAATACCTCTACACAGTGCAAGGTCAACCTTAACATAGGATGGGCACCTGACTCTTCCAGTGTTCTCACTGTAGGTCCCCATAAATTGATCCAGTGGCGGCGTGCTTTACACCACGGCATCCAACGCTTTGCATTGCACTTGGTGATGGAAGGCTTGGATGCAGCTGCTCGGCAATGGAAACCCATTCCATGAAGCTCTCTACGCACTGTTGTTGTGCTCATCTGAAGACCACATCAAGTTTGGAGGTCTTTAGCTAATGACTCTGCAGACAGTTGGTGACTTCTGCGCACTGTGCGCTTCAGCATACGCTGACCCTGCTCTGTCATGTGACGTGGCCTACCACTTGGTGACTGAGTTGCTGTTGTTCCCAGTTACTTCCACTTTGTTATAATCCCACTAACAGTTGCGCGTGGAAATTTAGGAGCCAGGAAATGTCACGGACGGACTTATTGCACAGGTGACCACCTATCACGTGACCACGCTTGGAGTCACTGAGCTCCTGAGAGCGACCCATTCTTTCACCAATGTCTGTAGAAGCAGTCTGCATGCCTAGGGGCTTGATTGTATACACCTGTGTCCATGGAGGGGATTGGAACACCTGAATCACATGATTGGGACGGCGGGGCCATTCCTTTTGGCAATATAGTGTATTTATTGATGTATTCATAATTACAGAGTTGTATTCATTTTTATGTCCTTTTATAGCTGCCTAGAATTCGGATTTAAGGATTGACAGATTGCAGTTGTTTGTTCTGTGTTTTGATAGCATTGCAAAAATTGATTCTTATTCTGTTCTTTCTTTTCTTTCAGGTTGAAAGGTCCCCTCAGATAAGTGGTAAGTTACATTGAAGCTTTCTTTAAAGTGATATTACACCCTCAGTTATTTAAGTACTTTCAGCAGCTGATTTAACCCATTACTGAGTATGCAGCTTCTTTATCTGTTTATCCTTGCTTATGTTCCAGTTTAAGTTGGGACCATGACTGCTGCCCCAGGTTTTCTGTTTCAGGGTAGCTCTTCTTGCAACATCCTATGGAGCCACCTTTGTACAGTGGGGCAAAAAAGTATTTAGTCAGCCACCAATTGTGCAAGTTCTCCCACTTAAAAAGATGAGAGGCCTGTAATTGGCATCATAGGTAGACCTCAACTATGAGAGACAAAATGAGAAAAAAAAACCAGACAATCACATTGGCTGATTTGGAAAGAATTTATTTGCAAATTATGGTGGAAAATAAGTATTTGGTCAATATGAAAAGTTCCTCTCAATACTTTGTTATATATCCTTTGTTGGCAATGACAGAGGTCAGACGTTTCCTGTAAGTCTTCACAAGGTTGGCACACACTGTTGCTGGTATGTTGGCCCATCCTCCATGCAGATCTCCTCTAGAGCAGTGATGTTTTGGGGCTGTCGCTGGGCAACACGGACTTTCAACTCCCTCCAAAGGTTTTCTATGGGGTTGAGATCTGGAGACTGGCTAGGCCACTCCAGGACCGTGAAATGCTTTTTACGAAGCCACTCCTTCGTTGCCCGGGCGGTATGTTAGGGATAATTGTCATGTTGGAAGACCCAGCCACGTTTCATCTTCAATGCCCTTGCTGATTGAAGGAGGTTTGCACTCAAAATCTCACGATACATGGCCCCATTCATTCTGTCCTCTACATGGATCAGTCGTCCTGGTCCCTTTGCGGAGAAACAGCCCCAAAGCATGATGTTGCCACCCCCATGCTTCACAGTAGGTATGGTGTTCTTTGGATGCAACTTAGCATTCTCTCTCCTCCAAACACGATGAGTTGTGTTTCTACCAAACAGTTCTATTTTGGTTTCATCTGACCATATGACATTCTCCCAATCCTCTTCTGGATCATCCAAATGCTCTCTAGCAAACTTCAGACGGGCCCGGACATGTACTGACTTAAGCAGGGGGACACGTCTGGCACTGCAGGATCTGAGTCCCTGGCGGCGTAGTGTGTTACTGATGGTAGCCTTTGTTACGTTGGTCCCAGCTCTCTGCAGGTCATTCATTAGGTCCCCCCGTGTGGTCCTGGGATTTTTGCTCACCGTTCTTGTGATCATTTTGACCCCACGGGGTGAGATCTTGCGTGGAGCTCCAGATTGAGGAGATTATCAGTGGTCTTGTATGTCTTCCATTTTCTAATTATTGCTCCCACAGTTGATTTGTTCGCACCAAGCTGCTTGCCTATTGCAGATTCAGTCTTCCCAGCCTGGTGCAGGTCTACAATTTTGTTTCTGGTGTCCTTCGACAGCTCTTTGGTCTTCACCATAGTGGAGTTTGGAGTGTGACTGTTTGAGGTTGTGGACAGGTGTCTTTTATACTGATAACAAGTTCAAACAGGTGCCATTGATACAGGTAATGAGTGCAGGACAGAGGAGCCTCTTAAAAAAGAAGGTACAGGTCTGTGAGAGCCAGAAATCTTGCTTGTTTGTAGGTGACCAAATACTTATTTTCCACCATAATTTGCAAATAAATTCTTTCCAGATCAGCCAATGTGATTGTCTGGATTTGTTTTCTCATTTTGTCTCTCATAGTTGAGGTCTACCTATGATACCAATTACAGGCCTCTCATCTTTTTAAGTGGGAGAACTTGTACAATTGGTGGCTGACTACTCTGTGTGCATCACTAGAAACACACAGTCCCATAGCCTACGATGGCAATGCTCTCCCTTGCTCCACCATGCTTCTCCCCTTTCCCATATCCAAGCTCACAGCTGGCTGGAGACTGCACTGTCCAGAAGTTCAGGGAAGCAGCACTGAGAGAGGGTTTAATACTGTTTGTAAACTATGTTTCTCTTAAGCTTCATTTCTGAGTTCAGAGTTCCGTCGACTGTAAGTTCCGACCAAACACCAAAAAGTTAAGGCATGGATGAAGAGGACTTGCAGCTGTCAGTGGTTGCTAAGGAAGCAGCAGGGAGCTTGCAACCTTACCAAGCTCTGATGTCACCTGCCCCATTCACATAAATGGCTGGGAATCCCTGACCATGTAGGTTAATGGGTGGGCAATGGAGCGGGCTTACATCATTGCCTACGCACGCTGCTTTACTGCTTACTAAAACTACCCAAAGGCACCCTCTCTTTATCATCCCCACTCTCACCTTCCTCTCTCTCTCAGCCCCCCTCTCCCTCTCTCTCACACACCCCTCTGTCACCCCCCCCCCCCCCGCCTCCTCTCTCTCACCCCCTTCTCTCTCACCCCACTCCTCTCTCCCTCACCCCAACCCCCCTCTCATCTTCCTCTTTCACTCCAACCCCCCCCCCCTCTCTCTCTCTCTCTCTCTCTCTCTCTCTCTCTCTCAACCACCCCTCTCTCTCACCCCCCTCCCCCCTGCCTCATCCTTCCTCTCTCTCACCCCCTCTCTCTCATCCATCCTTTCCCTCTCTCTCTCACTACCCCTCAGCTCTCTCTCACCTCCTATCCCTCCCTCTCTCTCACCCCCTCCTCTCCCTCTCTCTCACCCCCTCCTCTCTCTCTCTCTCTCCCTCACCCCACCCCCTCTCTCTCACCCCCCCTCCCTATTTCTCACTCCACCTTTTCTTTCATCCCTCACCCCACCCCTTCTCTCTCATCCCTCCTCTCCACTCCTCTCTTTCTCCCCCCCCCCCCCACTCTCTCACACCCCTCTCTCTGTCACCCCCCTTCAATCTTACCTTCTTCTCCCTTTTTCTCTCACCACCCCTTCTCTCTCTCACCCCCCCCCCCCCCCCCCCCACACACACACACACACACCCTATTTAATTTAACTTGTTTTAATTTATTACATTTAATTTATTTTAACAAAAAAAGTTTGCATTTTCATTTTATTTATTTCCTTAAAAAGGCCCACCAAAATACTCAGGATGCTCTTCATCTGGCTCTGCAAGCTGTTCAGCAAAAGTGGCAGTTGGAGGGCTGAGACGAACCATTTACAACTTCCAATGTTCAGCTTTCATTCATTTAAATGTATGCTGCTTTAACTCGACCCCCAAGGCCTCCTGGCTTCTATACCACCATATACTCAAAGGCCTCCTGGCTTCTATACCACCATATACTCCAAGGCCTCCTGGCTTCTATACCACCATATACTCCAAGGCCTCCTGGCTTCTATACCACCATATACTCCAAGGCCTCCTGGCTTCTATAGCACCATATACTCCAAGGCCTCCTGGCTTCTATACCACCATATACTCCAAGGCCTCCTGGCTTCTATACCACCATATACTCCAAGGCCTCCTGGCTTCTATACCACCATATACTCCAAGGCCTCCTGGCTTCTATACCACCATATACTCCAAGGCCTCCTGGCTTCTATACCACCATATACTCCAAGGCCTCCTGGCTTCTATAGCACCATATACTCCAAGGCCTCCTGGCTTCTATAGCACCATATTCCCCTCTGACGCTATTCCTCAATATCCAAAATGCTGCATCATGGAACTGGCAGGAGATGAAGGATAAAATATGAAGCCAAAGATCTGAGGTCATTGAAGATATGTATCTAGGTTGGATTTGGCTGCTTTTTTTATGCCAATGGATTTTCCAAAGTGAACCAACAACATCGAAATGTATGTCATTAAAAGGGACTTTTAGCCGGCAGTGTGACTAATTTATAGTTTTATGTGACTAAAGATACACCTAGGCTTCATTCATTTTACTTGGATATAAAGACGTATGACAGCGATTATTACAACAGTTCAAGCGACCAATGAAATTGCAAAAAAATGCCATCCCTGAAAAGAAGAGAGTCAACACAGGAGTGCCAACCTCCTGCTTCTCTTCTGCGCTCAGTGGTTCCTCCTGCCAATCTCTATTGTGTTCTGTAGGTTGGCGGGAGGAACCATGGAGCGCAGTGGGGGGGGGAATCGGATGATCAATAATCCCCAAATTGCGCTGTATGGCTGTGAGGAAAGCAGTGCTGGGACAAGGTCATCTATAGCCCAAGGTCAACATGCCAAACTGCGCCTCCCAAAATATATGAGCATTATGTGTCAGTAAAAATCTCCCCCCACCCCCTATAAAAAAAATCGAGCACTAATCTGCATACATAAACACCTAAGCATAAATTCCCCCTCCTACCAGTACAAATCCGCCTCCCTGCTGAAATACTCCTCCCAGTACAAATCCGCCTCCCTGCTGAAATACTCCTCCCAGTACAAATCCGCCTCCCTGCTGAAATACTCCTCCCAGTACAAATCCGCCTCCCTGCTGAAATACTCCTCCCAGTACAAATCCGCCTCCCTGCTGAAATACTCCTCCCAGTACAAATCCGCCTCTCTGCTGAAATACTCCTCCCAGCTCAAATCTTCTCTGTGCCCAAATCCCCCACCCAAAAAAAATCACCTCACCTAGCATGAATCTACAACTCCGATTTCCCCTCCATGCACAAATCCCTCCCCCAATCCCCCCCCCCTAACAAAACATGCCAAACTGCGCCTCCCAAGATATATGAGCATTATGTGTCAGTAAAAATCTCCCCCCACCCCCTATAAAAAAAATCGAGCACTAATCTGCATACATAAACACCCAAGCATAAATTCCCCCTCCTACCAGTACAAATCCGCCTCCCTGCTGAAATACTCCTCCCATTACAAATCTGCCTCCCTGCTGAAATACTCCTCCCAGTACAAATCCGCCTCGCCCTGCTGAAATACTCCTCCCAGTACAAATCCGCCTCGCCCTGCTGAAATACTCCTCCCAGTACAAATCCGCCTCTCTGCTGAAATACTCCTCCCAGTACAAATCCGCCTCCCTGCTGAAATACTCCTCCCAGTACAAATCCGCCTCCCTGCTGAAATACTCCTCCCAGTACAAATCCGCCTCTCTGCTGAAATACTCCTCCCAGTACAAATCCGTCTCTCTGCTGAAATACTCCTCCCAGTACAAATCTGCCTCCCTGCTGAAATACTCCTCCCAGCTCAAATCTTCTCTGTGCCCAAATCCCCCCCCCAGAAAAAATCACCTCACCTAGCATGAATCTACAACTCCGATTTCCCCTCCATGCACAAATCCCTCCCCCCAATCCCCCCCCCCCCCAACACAAAGCCCCCCCCCAAAACAAAATACCCCTCCTAGAGCAAATCTACCACTCAATTTCCCCTCCAAGCACAAATCCCCCCCCCCCCCCAATACCCCTTCCTAACACAAAGCACCCCCCCCCAAAAAAAAGCACCCCTCCTAGAGCAAATCTACCACTCAAATTTCCCCTCCGAGCACAAATGCCCCCCCAAAAAAAACACCCCTCCTAGAGCAAATCTACCACTCAAATTTCCCCTCTGAGCACAACCCCCCTCCTAGCACAAATCCTCTCCCCTCACCAAATTTCCCCTTCTAGCACAAATACCCCCAAAACAAGCTTCCCCTTCTAGTGCAAATCCCCTCCCCCTCTACCATATCACTTCTTCTAGCACAAGCCCCCCAAATTTCCCCTCCTAGAATGATTCTTACCCCCCTTCCACCCCCCAAAATTCCTCCTACCAAGACCTATCCCCTCCTCTCAATCTCCTTGCGGTACCCCCGCACCTCACATGATAACACAGTGCCCAGGTCAGCCGTCCCTCCTGCCCACCCCATGTCCCGACCCTGGGGGGGGGGCAGCATTTACCTCTTTACTAGAAGCTTATCAAACATCGATCACATAAATCAGCTCCCAAGTCATGTCTTTATTTGGTCTGTCCTTTTAGTGGTCATTCATTTTAGGACGTTTGCATGAAGAGTTGTATCATTTAGTGTTGTACTGGCAAACGTTTGGTTAATAATATTTGTTTTTTTTTGTTTTTTTTTAAGGACCTTCCCAGAATTTTAAGGACACGAAACCCAGGGCTCATTTAACAGGTACCAGTGATGTGACCATTTGGAATGTTCTTCAGATGGTTACTGCAATATGAAGGTCTCATGAAGTATTTCAATAATAGGGTTTTATTAGACGTTCTGAACAAAGGCGCTGCACTCTCTGTTTTGTTTTTGTTTTCTTTTAGTTTTTTTTTAGTTAGGAGTACATCACTGGCATGCAAAGTCCTCAAATAAGTTCCTGAACAACATGGATTGTCAGCATTTAACCACAATGCTTTAAATCTGTAGACATAAAATGGTCACGTATCAGTTGATATATATTGTAGACCAGGGGTGTCAAACTGGTGGCCCTCCAGCTGTTGCGAAACTACAAGTCCCATCATGCCTCTGCCTATGGGAGTCATGCTTGTAACTGTCAATCCTGCAATGCCTCATGGGACTTGTAGTTTGGCAACAGCTGGAGGGCCACCAGTTTGACACCCGTGTTGTAGAGTAATCTACTTAAGGTTTTGACCCATATGGTATAGTAGTATAGAGAACTGAGGCAAACCATATATTCTGATATGCTGATTAGTGGTGGTCCATTATACCATTATGTCCATTATGGTGGACATTAGTGGTGGTCTTCTGTGGGCTCATTCTGCTCACCGTACCATGCGGCCAGGCCATGGGTCTCCGTAACACAAGTTCAGTCCCAAACGTTTGGGGGAACAGACCACTGGGGCGGAAGTCAGAGAACCAGTCCCCTCCCTACCAGAGGACCCATCACCACGCCAGGTACCACTCTTCATGATAGGCTGCACTTCACTTTTCACTAGTCCTTGGTTACCCATGGGAACTGCTTGCTTCCTCCTCACCTTATGCCGAGTTAACCCTTTGTAGTGGCCTTGTTTCTGTACATGGTGTGTGTGCTTTACAGGCCCTGTTATTTCATCCGTCAGAAACCATCATGCACCCCTTTAGAATAACTTCAGACCGGGCTCAAAATTTTACTAGAAAACTTTCATAGCATTATGAACAAAACCTGTTGCAATCCAGGCCCTAACTAAGAGATGGCTGCCCAGGCATACCTTTTTAGAAGGTGCAAGTCTATAACTGGCATTTTTCAATAGCTGGGAGTGTCCTCCAGAACTTCAGTACCTTGTGGGACTATATGGCACAGCGGCCTGTGTTGGCATCCTTGGCTCCCCATGGACCAAGCCTTCCTCCTATTTATATGTACCACAGGCTAGAGGGAAGGCCCAGAAGAATAAACAAGAGTAGGATTCAAAATACTGTTCTTTTTTACAGTTTGATCTAGTCAGCTGCTAACGCCCAGAAGAAGCCCGGGAAAACCGACATCCCATCAGTTAACCTCTACCCAGCCTGAGCAGACCAACTACCAAGCTAAATACCACAATCCCTTGTAGTCACCTTCCCATGACTTAATTTTCTAGATATTTAAAGCAAACCTAATACATAGAGTTTTTGGTTGGTGTATATAGGGACCCAACAGATGCCCAATTGCCCAAGTCAATGATGCCAGGATCTAGTTTGAAAGCTAGATCCAGCATACTTTTTATAGCTCTCTTCTGGCTCCCATCCTAGGATAATGGCTATCGTTGTCTCACATTACTCTCCACAAGCCATAACTTTTAGGTTACTACCAAGAAGAACACTAACTAACCCAAGAATTAGTCCTTTGCAGTGGAGCAACAATTGCCCTAATGAGTTTGCACCAAGGCCTTCGAGATGACTGAAAGAGAGGACAGATTGGTTAGCTGGAGAATGAAGGTTACAAGTTGATTCCATGGACCTTTCATCCATGACAACCTCTGAGCTCACCTTGTCCCTAGTAATGTACTAGCCATGGTGACTCTTCTGCTTCCTCTCCAATGTAGACATACTTTATGTTGGGATCAATGACAGTAAGCAGGATATGGGGGGGAACAAAATTATGTTATGGAGCCCCAAGATTTGTAGCTACACCCTTTGTCTCTTGCCTAGTTTTCAGAAAATATCTAGAAAGGAATAGGAGTTGAACTTTAGACTTTGATATGTATCTAAAGTCAATAATTTGTTGTAGTTTAAGATTGAGTAGAGAATGGTAAGAATGCCTTCAAGGTTTTTATTGCTGCCTGTGTCTTTACTGGGTTGGGTCATCCTCTCTATTTGCCCTGGTGGTCATTGTCACTGAGACAGAAGGTTAATGGAAACCCAAAAACAGAGGAAAATTTCCAAATGGGGGGGGGGGGGGGTCACCTGTTCCAGTGATGGTTGTCTCGGAGGAAATTTTCACTCGCTTTGGAGAGATTTCCTCGTAAGTAGTGAGGGGTAACCCCAGTGGGGGTTTAACAATTCCAGACTCTATCCAAAACAAAAAGAAAATTTGACCCTACACCGAGAAATAAAAAATGCTGATAATTGTGCCCCCCTCCTCAACTGAAGGACCATATAACACAATTTTGTTTTTCAAAAGGGATGATGTAGCATTGACTAAAGCTTACCTTCCTTCACAGTTGGTCACACCCAATCTTATATTGATGACTGATCAAAGTCGCTCTTTTTGCTGGGCTCAAACCAAACCAGTCATGTTGACACCCCTTCACGCCCCTAAATGGGGAAAAAAAGCAAAAAATGATAGATGGAATTTTTTTTACAGAGGAGACCCTATTGGTTTCATCTGTCATAAACCCCTCTCCATGCCTGTCAACATTTATGTACACTGAGCAAAGCATGCCCAGCTCAGTGCACATTTACAGCATGGCTTTGTGCCGTAATGGTGTGACAACATCATTGTCCAGCCAACCAAGCAACTGAAGGTTTAGAACCCAGAAGGAAGATCGAGAGAAGATAGCGGTGCCCGTGCTTGATGGGAGCACTGACAGTGCAGTGCTGGAGGGGTTTGCTTGCCGGTTAAATCTGCCATAATGTGCTAATATGCCGTGCACATCAGGGCTAGCAGCTCCTGGGACCCCGCTCAGATTTAATTCTGCTTTAGGTGTAGCGCCCCCTCTAGTTGGGTTGGCTTGGCTAAATTTCATTTTTGGCTTCTATGCTGAGTGAAGCAGTGAACTATTGCTTTTGTCTGCTTAGTGTTTCCTGAGCAGACAAGGGAGTCGTCCAGAAGGTGGCTGGGGAGGTGATAAATGTCCAGGAGGCATTTCCAGAGTATTCTTTCCCCTCCTATGGGGGTTCCAGCCTTCTGGGGCTTCTGCAGTCTGGGCCTAAGCAGGTTCTGGCTTGAGGGCCTGAAGGCGATTGCTGATGGATATTTACTGGAGGGCACTGACCTGAAGTCCTGGTCTGGAGAAGGATCCTTTGTCTCCCTCACTGAGGAACTACCTGCAGATGCTGGGTGGCAGATGGCTACTAGGACATTGTGAGTAAAAACCTTGTTGTGGACATTTGGGTGTGCTAGAAGGGAATTAAGTGCCAGATGTTGCTAAATGGACTGAAACTGCTCTTTTCGAGTCCTAGATATAATGGCCATCCCTTGTTACCTCCACCAACAATGAGGCACTATTTCCCCCACTAACACCAACGCTGTTCTTCAGCGGGAACGCATTTCCAGCAACTACAACGTTGAGTGTATAAAATGGCAAGGGATGCTGGGGTGTTCTAGAGTCCATTGGGGGAATCTATTGTTGCCGGTGGATCTATTGTTGAGGAAGAGGTCTATTGTTGTTGCGGAGGGTCAAATGTTGCTGGACGGGATATACTGTTGAGGGAGGGGTCTATTGTTGCTGGCTTCTGGGAGATCTATTGTTGCTACTGGGGGTCACATGTTCCTGGGGTGAATCTGTTGTTGCTAAGAGATATTTTGTTGCAGAGGATCTGTTGTTGCTGAGGGGATATGTTGTTGCTGGGGGGTCTATTGTTGCCAGGGGATCTATTGTTGCTTGTGGGCTATTTTTGCTGGCTGCAGAGAATCTATTTTACTGCTTTTCTTATCATTAACACATCCTTTTCAAATTACTTGACACCACAAAATGATGCTTGGCTCTGTATTCTCTGAAAGGGGTGGCACCGAGAGGTGGGTAGGGAGTTGGAACCAGGGGATGGCGCTTGGGGTTGTTGGGGGCAGAGACAAGGGATGACTTGGAAGAGGAGAGTACCTGTACCTGTTTTCTGAGAAAAAAAATCCCCGACAAATATAAAAGAGGGGGCACTACTCCCAATGGCCACAGTCTGTCCCCCCTCCCCCCCCTTAGGTCTGAAGGATAGTAAACTGGCCTATTTAGAAAGTTTGGATACCCCTGCCCTAGACTGAGCCTGTATTGTTGGTGTGCCTGGATCTGTGTCTGTAATAGGCATCCCCTGTACTAGCAGACCTGGGCATGTTCTCAGTGGCCCCACGGGGGGTAAGCGCTGCGTAACTAAAATTTGGGAACAGAGGCCACCACTGGTCCTGCATTGTACTTGATGCCTTCAGAGTGCCTACCCATATTCAAGGATGGGAGCACCGGCTAGCTCAGGCCCACAGAAATGGTATGGATTACTTTTTGACAAAACAAGAGTTATAGTCTTCATAAGCTTTTAGTCACAAGCATTCAGCTTACTGTACCTCCTGAAACAATGAATTTGGCTCAGTTTTTTGTATTTTTTCTCTACATTGTAAATTAAACACCACCCTTTATTCATTAGAACATGTGTTTCCTTCCTCAGGCAAGAGCCAATACAATGCAAAGCCAAAGGATACTTTTCTACAGTGGGAATCGAATTTCGGGCTGGCCTACGTAAAAGATGATATGCAGTATGCAGACAAGTCGATCCACATTCCAAAAAATGGATATTATTTTGTTTATTCTCAAGTGTCCTTGAAGATTCCTTCCAACTTTGGAGATCACTTCGTATCACAGATCATAAGGCTGAATGAAAACTATGGTGCTCCGGAGGTTCTTTTCAGTGGAAAGATTCGCAAAGATGGACAGCAAACAATCTACTTGGCCGGCCTTCTTCAGCTAAACAAAAACGATTGGCTGAAGGTAAATGTAACTGCCGTTGATCAAGTGGATATCTCTTCAGATGACAAAACTTTCTTTGGAGCCTTCTGGGTCATGGATTCCACTGGCCGCTGATGTGAATAGATCCTGAGGATGTGCACAGTTTATCTTCAAGCCTTCTATGTAGACTCTGATAAAGTTAATTTATAAGCCACCTTGCTTAATATATAAATTATTTATGGCTTCTTTCATGCACACTGAGCTCTAATACATTATGGGCGAGAAAATACCTTATTTTTCCAAATACTTTATTCATTCAAAGCGGAGATACTTTTTCATGTTTGAGGAGTACATTTTTTTTGTTCTATGCAGTCAACTACATTGGTATTTACCATCCTCGGTCCTTAAGTACCTCCAACACATCAAGTTTTGGAAATTTCCCTTAAGAGAAAATAGCTGTTTAAAAAGTCAAGCCATTGATTTAACCATTTGACGTTGGTCAAGGTTGACGTTGATTTAAGCATTTGACGTTGATTTAACCATTTGACGTTGGCCAAGGTTGACGTTGATTTAACCATTTGACGTTGGCCAAGGTTGACGTTGATTTAACCATTTGACGTTGGCCAAGGTTGACGTTGATTTAAACATTTGACGTTGGCCAAGGTTGACGTTGATTTAACCATTTGACGATGGCCAAGGTTGACGTTGATTTAACCATTTGACGATGACCAAGGTTGACGTTGATTTAACCATTTGACGTTGGCCAAGGTTGACGTTGATTTAAACATTTGACGTTGGCCAAGGTTGACGTTGATTTAAACATTTGACGTTGGCCAAGGTTGACGTTGATTTAACCATTTGACGATGGCCAAGGTTGACGTTGATTTAACCATTTGACGTTGGCCAAGGTTGACGTTGATTTAACCATTTGACGATGACCAAGGTTGACGTTGATTTAACCATTTGACGATGGCCAAAGTTGACGATGATTTAAACATTTGACGTTGGCCAAGGTTGACGTTGATTTAATCATTTGACCCCCAGGCCAATTCTGACATTCCTCTCCTACAGGTAAAAATCAACTTTTTACTCGAAAATAACTTAGAATCCCCCAAACATATATTTTTCTTTTAAGAAAAGGCCCTAAAGAATAAAAGGGTGGGGATTGCAATTTTTATGTCACACTATATATGTGCAGTGGGTTTTGTTTGTGGAATAAAATTAACTTCAATGAATTTTGGCGTGCACAAACAATATAATACATACATGTTTGGAAAAAATATAAATAATTATGGTACGCCGAGTAATTAGATACCTAACATGCTTGTAGAATGGCAACAAACTACGGTACTTAAAAATCTCCAAAAGCGACGCTTTAAAAGCCTTTACAGGTTAGTAGTCTAGCGTTATATAGATGGTCTGGTGATAGAATTATTGCTCTTGCTATAACATTTGTAGTGATGTCTCGTGTGGTGCGACCACAGTTTGCAAATGCGTGCGCATCCTACATATGCGTTCACCTTTGCGCATGAGCATGGGTGGAGGGAATATTATTTATTTTATTTATTTTTTTATTTTCACACTGGCTCTTTAATTTTTTTTTTCACTTTTATGGCTATCACAAGGGATGAACAACATCCCTTGTGATAGCATGGGCAGCAACAGGTTCTCTTTACTGAGACATCCGGGGTCTATGTGACCCCAGATCTCTCCTCTGCCCTTAAAAACATCTGACCAAAGATCGGTTTGGTCAGATGCTTTCACAAGCCAGTAATGGCTTCTTTATATCCTGGCAAAACTGGAAGTGATTAAATACTCGTTGCTTCCCGTTTCTTAGATCATAGAGATGACCACAGATGTTCTGGTCCTCGGTAATCTCTATGGTAAGCCTGAGAATCCACCGGTCTCAGTCCTTGACTCCCCTGTGGAACGGGAGAGCCCAAGAAGGCGGCGAAAGGTGGCTGGCCCCTATTTCGCTGCATGTAAAAGCAAGTCAGCAGCTAGTTAGCTGCTCTGATCACTTTTACTTTATTCAGCATTGCTGGCTGAGAAAAAAAAGATGCTGGTGTAATGATTGCAGCTGCAGCCATGGCCCTTGTATAGCCACTCAAACCCAGTGACATATGGATACGTCATTGGGCGGTAAGCTACAGCCATGGGCCCAGCATAACCACGCAAACCCAATGACCTATCAGTACGTCATTGGGAGGCAAGCTACTGCCATGGGCCCTCGTATAACCACTCAAATCCAGTGACATATGGGTACGTCATTGGGCGACAAGCTACAGCCATGGGCCCTTTCATAACCACTCAAACCCAATGACATATGGGTACGTCATTGGGCGACAAGCTACAACCATGGGCCCGGCATAACCACTCAAACCCGATGACATATTGGTACATCATTGGGCAGCAAGTGGTTTTTAAAGCCTCTTTGGAACGTGAAGGAAATCCATAAAACATAACCTGTTGGTGGTACTTGAGGACTGAGATTGGGAATCACAGCTCTACATCAGTAACTTCCTCTAAGAGAAACAATAGCCCATCCCAGCTCTTCCATTCTTCCCTAGTAGTTTGGTTGGGTTGGTATTGTCTAATCTCGTCAGGTCAAGAGTAGGCCATGCTTGACAAACAAGGAGGCAATTACCCCGGCCTGTTGTGAAGTAATCTGGGGAGTTTCTTTGTAGAGAACTAATACAGGCAGGACAAGTTCTGTCATGATGACTATAATTGTCTTATATCAGAGTTAACATTCCTTGTAATGTTGATGAATGAGATTGTTCCTCAACTGCCTCCTTCTCTAGTGGACAAGAGCAAGAAAGATTATAATGAGAAGTCCTACATCGTGTCAATGGAATCAATAGGGGGGGACACATGGGTATCAGTTGTGCTGACTCAGATCATATGATGGAGTGGACCTTCTCTTAACAAACATACGAAGATATCTGAGCAGGAAGAATTGTTTTTGAAAGGGATACTCCTTTATGGATAAGCTTCAACTTGATATGTAAAGCCAACTGAAGATGTTACTAAATACATGCATTTATTGGGGTGTCATCTTCGGGCTTTGGTGAAAATTTAGGACAACATATCATAGTCTTGAGCCCGTGCTGGCAGGTGGAACCATGCGTTAGCTTCTTAGATCTGTCAACCAGATTAGATTAACATTAGACCTTTTTTGATTGCTAAGGAAAAGCAAACCAGGTATTTTATTTTGTATTTTTCCAGTGGTGCAGAAAAGGAGGAGGTCTTGGAGGTCCAATTGCCCCAGAGCATCTATGGCACACCAGCTGTCTCTGACAGTTGCAGCATGCAAATAAGGATGATAGGGGGATCCAAACTCCACCCCAGAGTGTTCACGGCACCACAGCTCTCTCTGACAGTCTCGGCAGGCTGCCTAATTAATTTCCTGTAGTTGCTGAGGCCTCCAGGAAAAGCCTTCTATTCTATATTTATTTATACTCATGAAGTGTGGAACAATAAAATATAGAAGGCTTTTCCTGGGGTGCTCAGCCTCAGCAACTACAGGAAATTAATTAGGCAGCATGCCGAGACTGTCAGAGAGAGCTGTGGCGCCGTGCACACTCTGGGGTGGAGCTTGGACCCCCCATCCTTATTTATACTCATGAAGTGTGGAAAAATAAAGGATTGGGGGTGGATTGGGGGGTCCAAGCTCCACCCCAGAGTGTCCACGGCGCCACAGCTCTCTCTGACAGTCTCGGCATGCTGCCTAATTAATTTCCTGTAGTTGCTGAAGCTGAGGCCTCCAGGAAAAGCCTTCTGTTCTATTTTTTATTGTTCCACACTTCATGGGTTTAAATAAGGATGGGGGGTGGATTGGGGGGTCCAAGCTCCACCCCAGAGTGTCCACGGCGCCACAGCTCTCTCTGACAGTCTCAGCGCACTGCCTAATTAATTTCCTGTAGTTCCTGAGGCTGAGCTTCCCCCATGAAAAAAAAAATTATGAATAGCCCTGCCACGCTTATAGGACTTTTGGAGGCAAAGAACCTTGATATGTCATAAGCCAGATCAGGGGTAGGCAACCTTGGTATTTTAGTTGTGGTGAAGCTACAAATCCCATCATGCCTCTGCCTCTGGGATTCATGCCTGTGAATGCCTCATGGGACTTTTATCTCGACAACAGGTGGAGAGCCAAGGTTGCCTATCCATGTTTCTAATTAAAGTAGAACTATGACCAAAATAAAAACACATAGCATACA
Source organism: Staurois parvus (assembly GCF_062004578.1). Taxonomy (NCBI): domain Eukaryota; kingdom Metazoa; phylum Chordata; class Amphibia; order Anura; family Ranidae; genus Staurois; species Staurois parvus. Next base: position 2,187,869 of record NW_028317936.1, on the reverse strand, counting down.
GTCTGTCAATGGCATTAATGCCTTTTTTCTTTTTTATTACCACCAGAATTTTATTACCCGTTGATCCTACCAGTAGAGCCATTATTTTTCCACTTCCTCTGAAAGGCCAAGCTGTACCGCAAAAGGGGCGATTACGGGGGTTGGACAAACCATTTTGCACCAATGGGGTGCTTAGAGTACAAATTTTTGCATGTGCCTTTAGTGTTATGGGACCATCCAGAGAAAAAATAAATGCAGCAGCATGTGTTTACATGACTATTGTTTTCTGTCCCTATTTTCTGCAGCATGCTATGCTTCCAATTGTCTAGGTGCTGGTGATCTCCTCATGCACAAGACAGCAGTACCCACAGAATTATAGGGCATCTAGTCCCAAAGATCACCTAATAGTAATGGAATGGTACCTAATATCGATAGTTATTTTACATTGAGGGCTTAATGCTACTTTAAACCTTTTCTACTGGCAGGATCAACAGGTGATAAAACTATGTTACGAAGGGGGACTTAGAAAAACAACAAGTGTTGTGTCCATCCTAACGGGAGACTGTATCATATGTGTTTTTTATTTTTCCCATAGTTGACCTGACCGGTTACCTCACGTAATGGTTATCCTTCGGGAAGGATCATGGCATAACCTGCAGTCAGGGCTGCCATTGAAATCTGTCTGCCTGACAGGGCCCTAAACCCCTTCATTGGATGAGCCAATGGTTTGAACCCAACTTTTTTAGTTTGGGTTTTCAGAAGAATGCCTGAACTATTGCCTGTTCGAGACTAGCTTCTATATTTGACATCTTCCCACTGTTGATAGTTTCTAAGGCAGCAGCGGGTGCTGGCACTCACCACATATGTTGCAACCATCACAGATTCTGATAAGACCCTCACCTTCAGACCCCTACACCCACAGGGCCAGGGTTGTGGGAAATAGGCCCTTGTCCCCATCAACATGGATTAACCTTCCCTGCCAAGGGGATTACTCCTCCTACTTCTGAAAATGAGTAAAAAGTCTTCTCCCTTTCCCCGGTACCTTCTGCTGAATTGATAGGGCCCGGGGAACTTTGAAGAATGCCTGAACTATTGCCTGTTCGAGACTAGCTTCTATATTTGACAGCTTTCCACTGTTGATGGTTTCTAAGGCAGCAGCGGTGCTGGCACTCGCCATATCCCTAGCAGCCATCACAGATTCTAATAAGACCTCACCTTCAGATCCCAAAACCTACAGGGCCAGGGTTGTGGGAAAGAGGCCCTTGTGCTCATCAACATGGATTAACCTTCACTGCCATGGGGTTTACCTCTCCTGCTCCTGAAAATGAGTAGTCTCCTCCCTGTCCCTGGTACCTTCTGCTGAACTGATAGGGCCCGGGGAACTTTAAAGAATGCCTGTTTGAGACTAGCTTCTATATTTCACAGCTTTCCACTGTTGATGGTTTCTAAGGCCTGCAGCGGGTGCTGGCACTCGCCACATGCCTAGCAACCATCACAGATTCTGATAAGACCCTCACCTTCAGACCCCACACCTACAGGGCCTGGGTTGTGGGAAAGGAGGCCCTTGTCCTCATCCACATGGATTAACCTTCCCTGCCATGGGGTTTACTCCTCCTGCTCCTGAAAATGAGTAGTCTCCTGTCTGTCCCGGTGCCTTCTGATGAACTGATAGGGCCCGGGGAACTTTGATTTAATTGCTGAAAGCCAAGGCCAAACAGTACTTCAAGAGCCCCCCCTCTGCCTCCAGGCCCCCCGCTAAGCTGATGGGGCTGGGTCCCATTCGCAAGGACTGGGTCTGCCCCCCCCTATCAGTGGTCCTGTCTGCAGTCTATGAGAGAGATTTGCTAATACTGGTGCACTCAGAATTTGGTGCAGCTTTGCATGGTAGCCAATCATCTTCCAAATTCACTTGTTCAAGTAAGCTTTGACAAAAAAAAAAACTGGAAGCTGATTGGTTACTATGCAGAGATGCACCAGATTTTGCACTCTTCAGTAAATAACCTCCTATGTGTCTGTGGTATTTAATCAACTTCACCATTCCCGCCACCACCAAGTTGTCTACAATAGACTTTTTTTCTATGCAGAAAGGATGGTTGTTCCCCAAAGTCACAGTAGATGTATATAGTACTTAGCAAGGTGTATTTTTCTCTTCTATGAAGAGTAAGACAATGTAGAAAATATTCCTTTCACTCTTCAATGCCAAAGAAAATGCAGATATATATAAGATTGCAATATATCATTTTAACATGAACAATGTTTTAATTGGAACTGTGTGACTTTTTTTCTTTTTTTTTTATAAATGTTGCGGCTTTCAATACGGTTTTCACAGATATGAAAGCACAAAAATGACCAAATTATGCCATTTGTATGTAACTACAATATTTTGTATTTTGTGTTCATTTTGCACTTTAATATGTACGGCATATTTCTTTTTAAATATAACATATACTTGCACTTTTCACTGTATCAAGTACCTCATTCATTTCATATGGAGTTTACACTGATGTGTTGGTAATGGAATTTTGCAGTTACACTGTACGGCAAAAGTACGAGTTGGTTGTTGAGTTTAGGTGCTTCCAGTGAAGAGTACTGTTTAGCACTACAGAATACAAAGACTTTTTTAAAAAAAATTGTGGTCTTCCAACCTTGTGGTAACAGGTGAAGGCCCCTTTCTGTTTCAGTATGACTGTGCCCCCGTATACAAAGCCAGCTCCATAAAAACATGGTGAGATGAGTTTGGTGTGGAGGAACTCAAGTGGCCTACACACAGCCCTGATCTCAACCCTACTAAACACTTTTGGTGATGCACCAGAACACCAATTGTGAGCCAGGTATTCCCATCCAACATCCGTATCTGACCTCTTTTTTGTGGCCGAATAGGCACTCCCCAAACTCTTATGGAAAGACTTCCCAGAAGAGACTGTTATAGCTGAAAAGAGGGGGGCAATTCCATGTTAAAGCCAATCGTTTTGGAACGAGGTGTCCAAAGCACATATAGGTCAGGTGGCCATCAGTACCTGACGTCACAAAGGCTCTTTTGATTGAATGAGCACAATTTTTTTTAAAGATACGCTCCAAGATCTTTTAGAAAACCTTCCCAGAAGAGGCTGTCATATCTGCAAAAATGGGGTCAACTCCATGGTTTTAATATAAGAAGTCCAACAAGCCTCATATACAGTAGGTGTGATGGTCAGGTGTCCATCAGTACCTGACTTCACAAATGCTCTTTTGGTTGAATGAGCAAAAATTCCCACAGACACAATTCAAAATCTTGTGGTAAGCCTTCCCAGGAGAGGCTGTTATATCTGCAAAGAGTGGGGCAAATCCATACTAAGGTCCATGGTTTTGAAATGAGGCGCCTCACAAGCTCAATTAAGGGGAGGTGTCCAGGTGTCGATCAGTACATGATCTAAAAAATGCTCCTTTGGCTGAAAGGGCACAAATTCCCCCGGACACTCCACAATCTTGTGGAAAGCCTTCCCAGAAGAGGCTGTTATATCCACAAAGGGGGGGGAATCCATATTAAGGTCCATGGCTTTTGGAATGAGATGTCCAACAAGCACATATGGGTGTGATGATCAGGCATCCATTAGTACCTGACCTCAAAAATACTCTTTTGATTGAATGGGCTCAAATTCCCACAGACACAATCCAAAATGTTGTGGAAACCCATTCCAGAAAAGGCTGCTTTATCTACGAAGAGGGGGAAAATCCATATGAAGGTCCATAGTTTTGGAATGAGATATCCAACAAGCACATATAGGTATGATGACCAGGTGTCCATCAGTACCTGACCTCACCATTGCTCTTTTGATTGAATGGGCTCAAATTCCCACAGACACAATCCAAACTTTTGTGGAAAGCCTCCCCAGAAGAGACTGTTTTATTCACAAAAAGGGGGACAAATCCATATTTGGCTTAATTTTGGAATGCCATGTCCAATCAGCTCACCTAAGAAGAGGCTGTCATAGGTGCAAAAAAGAGGTCGACACAAAATGGGAAGTCCAACAAGCTTATATAGGTGCAATGGTCTGGTGTACCTGACCTGAAAAATACTCTTTTGATTGAATGGGCTCAAATTCTCACAGACAATCCAAACTTTTGTGGAAACCAATTCCAAAAAAGGCTGAGGGGGAAAATCCATATTAAGGTCCATGGTTTTGGAATGAGATATCCAACAAGCACATATAGCTTTGATCCATCAGTACTTGACCTCACAAATTGCTCTTTTGGCTGAATGGGCACAAATTCCCACACACACCCTCCAAAATGTTGTGGAAAGCCTTCCCAGAAGAGACTGTTATATCCACAAAAGAGGGAGGAGTAAATCCACATTAAGGTCCATGGTTTTGGAATGAGATGTCCAACAAGCAGGTGCAATGACCAGACGCCATCAGTACCTGACTTCACAAAGGCTATTTTGGTTAAATAGGCACAATTTTCCAAAGACACACTCCAAAATCTTTTGGAAAGCTCTCCCAGAATAAATTGTCATATCTGCCAAAAAGGGGGTAAACTCCATGATTTTGGAATGAGAAGTCCACCAAGCTCATATACAGTAGGTGCGATGGTCTAGTGCCCATCAGTACCTGACCTCAAATTCTCTTTTGGCTGAATGGGCACAAATTCCCACATACACCCAAAACGTTGTGGAAAGCCTTCCCAGAAAAGACTGTTGTATCCACAAAAAAGGGGGGTAAATCTATATTCAGGTTAATAATTTTAGAATGACATGTCCAGTCAGCTCATATAGGTGAGGTGGCCAAGTGTCCATCAGTACCTGACCTCACAATTGTTCTTTTGGTTGAATGGGCACAAATTCCCACAGCCCAACCTCAAAATGTTGTATGTTCTACTCGAACATCAAGCCCAACTCTACACTCTATGCTAAGGGAGCATACACACAGGTAATTTTTTTTTTTTTTTCTTGACGTTTGGGGTGCTCAATACGGAGATTTCTGCTGCTGGGTGCAAGGACCATTTGCACCTAACCCGCCTCACATAATTCCATCACATTCAATGCAATCCCTATCTGCATGGATAAAATAAAAGTTAGGCATACACCAGTTAGGCCTATACAATCTAATACCAACTGTCTTGCCATTGGCCAATTTTCGTTCTTGTAGTAAAGCTCTACCCTGTGCTCTTTGTCTCTACTAAATTTTGGGCTAGCCTTGCTCATTAAAATTGCCCTTCCCAATTTCTATCTACTGTCAAATATGTGCCGCCATATTTGATTGTCCATGTAAATTGTACTGTTCCAGAACACCACGTCCTCCAGGCTTGGTGTTTAAAGGATTTTTGTATTTGCCCCCACCCCGCCATGTTTCTTGGACCCGGTCCTCCCTTTGACCAACCCGGGACTGGCATGGGGAGTGCCACTGCATAGAGGGGGGGAGTCATTCATCTTCCTGGTCTTGGTGTCACTTTCCCCACCAGGTAGTGTCAGAAAAAAAGCTAATGGAGTGCAATGTCCACTCTGTTAGCTTCATTGGAAGGCAGGTGAATATTTGAACCCCTTCCCGCCCAGCCTATTGTATGACTGCCATGTGGAAGCCCTGCTGTTCTGGGAGGACATCATATGACATGCCACATGGCACAAAGGCGATGACAGATCACTGTACCGCCCTGCTGCCCTTACCATGTGATTGCTGTGGCCAATCAAAGCAGATCACGTGACAACTGTACACAATGAAAGGCTTTGATTCATGCCTTTCATTGCGCGCTATCGTGATGAGCTCTGTGATTGGTCACAGTGATCACATGGTACAGACAGGGCCAATCACAGCCCATCTGTACCATGTGATTAGCTGTGGTCAATCACAGCTAATCCCAATAGTAAACACTGAGTGAATAGTTTTTATTCAGAAAAAAATGGTTGCTTATAACTGTAAAATTCAGTTATAAACATTTATAGTGTGTTAAAAAAAAAATCCTGATCACCTTCCCCAGAGTAGTACAGTGTTACTATGGTAACACTGTATTGCTTTGGTCACTGGATGTAAAAAAAATGTAATAATAAAAAATATATTTTTTTAAAAATGTAAAGAAATTTTTTTTTTTTTTTTTTACATGCAGTCCCTGTCCCTGATCACCGCCACACCAGTGACATGATGACGCTGTACTGAAGTGGTGACAGTACGTAAACATTTTTGTAAAAATTGTGAAGAAAAACATTTTTTTTTTTTCAATTTCACTTTTATAATAATTGGTACAAAAAAAATACAATTTCAAAAACTCACCATGCCTCTTACTAAATACCTTGGATCATCTACTTTCCAAAAAGGGGTCAATTGGGGGGGTATTTGTACCGTCCTGACATTTTAGGGCCTCGAGAAATGAGATCGACCATCAGTACTCCAGGACTGATCGATTTTCAGATATATATCCCATAGTTTGTAGACTCTGTAACTCTTCTACAGACTGAATAATAAACACTGATTTGGATTATTTTCACCAAAGAAATGTAGCAGAGTACATTTTAGCCCAAATTTATGAAGAACAATTATTTGTTTTCAAAATGTTAAAACAGAAATTAAGAAAAATCGTGGGATAATTTTTTCAAATTCTTGGTCTTTTTTTTTTTCGTTTATTTACCAAAAAATAAAAAAAACAGCAAGGATTAAATACCACTAAAAGAAAGCTCTATATGTGTGAAAAAATAATTATAACAAATGTCATATGGGTACAGTTTCATTTCACCAAAGAAATGTAGCAGAATACATGTTGGCCCTAATTTATGAAGAACAATTATTTATTTGCAAAATGTTATAACAGAAATTAAAAAAAAAAACGTGGGATAATTTTTAAACATTTTTGGTCTTTTTTTTGTTTGTAGAGGTGATTTGTCATTCGATTTGAACGGTCAGATCTCATGACAAGTCTCTTCAGTGTGAACCGGAGCTTTCAGCTGCTGTTTGTATTTAAAAACTGTAAATCAGCTACTTTCATTGAAATGTTTTTGGAAAGCTACAGTCCAAAAACTACTTGGGGAACATAACTTTTTCAGCCAGTTCTGCATCAGAAAATAAAAAGGAGGGTGAATGGATACTCAAAGAACGTATAACAATTTTTCGAGACCTGGCTTCTCTATTAACCATGCAAACAATAAAATTACATAAAATAAAATGTAAAAACAAAATAAATAAATAAAATGATACTTTAAAGAAAAAAAAAAATTTAATAAAAGTTATCTAACTGCTTTACTACTGCGCTATAGCCGAATGATGGCTACAGCATGGTAGTCCAGTTTTGGGAGGGTGTCATATGATGTCCTCCCGGAACCCCCCCCCCCCCACCACAACCACGCCCCAACTCGTTTGGACACAGCTGATCACATGACACGGTAAAAGGCCAATCACAGCTGATCACCATGTAAATACACTTGCCGGTTATCGGCAGTACTTTCCTTATGCTGTCACAGTGTGAGGAAAGTACTGCCGATAACCAGCAGCTGCCAAAGCAGACATCTGTACTGATAATTAGGGCACTGAATATCAGTGCCTGATTATCAGTGCAGCCCAAAAAGTGCCCAGCAGTGTTGCCAATCTATGCCCTTCAGTGCCCCCAGTCAGTGACCTTCAGTGCTACCTATTAGTGCCTTTTAGTGACGCCTATCAGTTCTTATCATTGCTGCCCATCAGTGCCCAGCAGTGCTGCAAAGCAGTGCCCAGCAGTTGTGCCAATCTGTGCCCATGAGTGCTGCCAGTCAGTGCCACCTATCAGTGCCGCCATTCAGTGCCACCTATCAGTGTTGCCAGTCTGCTGCTAGTCAGTGACCTAGAGTGCTACCTATTAGTGCCCTTCAGTGACACCTATCAGTGCCCAGCATTGTTGCCCAGCAGTTGTTCCAATCTGTGCCCGTCAGTGCCCTTCAGTGACACCTATCGGTACCCATCATTGCTGCCCATTAGTGCCCAGCAGTGCTGCAAAGCAGTGCCCATCCGTTGTGCCAATCTGTGCCCAGCAGTGCCGCCATTCATTGCCAGCTATCAGTGTTGCCAGTCAGTGCCGCCGGTCAGTGACCTTCAGTGACGCCTATCAGTGCCCATCATTGCTGCCCAGCAGTTGTGCCAATCTGTGCCCATCAGTGTCACCAATCAGTGCTGCCAGTCAGTGCCCTTCAGTGCTACCTATTAGTGCCCTTCAGTGATGCCTATCAGTGCCCATCAGTGCTGCCAGTCAGTGCCCATCATTACCCATCAGTGCTGCAAAGCAGTGCCCAGCAGTTGTGCCAATCTGTGTTTATCAGTGTCGCCAGTCAGTGACTTTTAGTGCCCTTCAGTGATGCCTATCAGTGCTCATCAGTGCTGTCTATCAGTGCAGCCTCATAAACGCACATAAGCGAAGGAGAAAAATTACCTGTTTGCAAAATGTTAGAAACAAAGAAAACCTCTCTTTTTCAATATTTTCACCGTTTTTTTGTTTATAGCGCAAAAAATAAAACCCCCAGCGGCGATTAAATACCACCAAAAGAAATCTCCATTTGTGTGGAAAAAAATATGGGTGCAGTGCTGCATGACCGCGCAATTGTCATTCAAAAAGTGAGTCCACGCTGAAAGCTGAAGATTGGCCTGGGGGCAGGAAGGGGGTGAAAGTACCAAATAGGCGAGGGGTTAATCATCTACTCAGAAGCTGCATACCATCGTCTAATAAAGTTGGTTAAGAATCAAGAAAACCTTCATGTGATAAGGACGATTATTGCGTCGTTTATAGAGGATCGGTGGCTGCGAACGGAAGAGTTTTTAGGAGAAGCGCTTTACCGCCTGGCATTAACCTCGACAAATACTGTCAATATAAGTTTTATATTAATGCTTGCTGTTTGTTATTTTTGCGCTCACTGAACTCTCTGAAATGTTATTATGTTTCTGCTTTCATTAGTGAACGGATGGAATATCAAACAGGTGTCGTAAAACTGCGCTTTGCATATAGCGATTTACAAGGGATTTACAATAAAAACAATAAAAACAAAATATGTTTCTTTTATATACTTATTTAACAGACCAAGAAGCTATTTCCTCCATACATAAACAGACCGGGAACTCAACATAATGGGCTCCTGCTTAGCTGGGGCCAAGGTCCAAAATGATCATTTTGTATACGTACATGTCTAGTCCATATATAGTCCATATATAGTGAAAAAAAAAAAGAAACAATCCATCTAATTCAACCAATAAAGAAAAATAAATAAATAGAATAAAATGCAGAAACAGAATTAAAATAGAAAATCTCCATATGCCCACAATTGGTCCAGAGGGGAAAAAAAAAAACATATTTAGTACATCTCTGCAAAACATAGTTCCGTAGTAAAAAAGACACATCTAGTTCACCTGGGTCAACCAATGAAAAAAAAAGGATATACAGAATCTTATACCAACAGAAAAAAAGGATATACAGAATTTTATACCAACAGATGATCCAGAGGAATGCGAAAAAAACCCCCAAGAAAGCATGGTCCAATTTGCTCCAGTGTGGGAAAAATAAATTCCTTCCTGATCAACCCACAGTTGATCCAGGAAAAGGCAAAAAAACCCAAAGAAAGCTTGGTCCAATTTGCTCCAGTGGGGAAATAATACATCTCTTCCTGATCCTCGATCCATCGTTGCTTGATGTAAGTATCCATAGATGACATCAGTTGGTCAGGTTGAAAAGAAGACACATCTAGTTCATCTGGTTCAACCAATTAAAAAAAAAAAAAGGATATACAGAATTTTATACCAACAGATGATCCAGAGGAATGAAAAAAAAAAACCCAAGAAAGCATGGTCCAATTTCCTCCAGTGTGTGAAAAATAAATTCCTTCCCGATCAACCCATAGCTGATCCAGGGGAAGGCAAAAAAAACTCTTTTAAAGTTTGGTCCAATTTGCTCCAGTGGGTAAAAAATACATCTCTTCCTGATCCTCGATCCATCGTTGCTTGGGGTAAGTATCCATAGCTGATATTTGGAGGGCCATGGCCATAGTTACGTCGTTGGGTTGCGAATAAGACAGAAATCCATTTTGTTCAACCAACAAAAAATAAACCAAAAAAACCTCCATATACAGACTCCTCTACCCAGAGTTGATCTAGAGGAAGGCAAAAAAAAAACGTATAAAGCATGGTCCAATTTACTCCAGCAGGAAAAAAAATAAATGCCTTCATGATCCCCATACATCTTGGTTTGATGTAAATATCCATAGCTGATATCTGGAGAGCCATGGCCATAGTTACGTTGTTGGGTCGAAAATAAAACACAGATCCATCTAGTTTAACCAAAAGAAAAACAAATACATGGAAAATTTCCATACACAGAATCCTCTACCCACAGATGATCCAGAGGAAGGCGAAAAAAAAACCCCAAGAAAGCATGGTCCAATTTGTTCCAGTGTGGGAAAAATAAGTTCCTTCCTGATCAAACCACAGTTGATCCAAGGGAAGGCAAAAAAACTCTATAAAGCTTGGTCCAATTTTCTCCAGTGGGGAAATTGTCAGGAATGGACTCAGCACTGGTGGTGGGACTCACCTGCCGTGTGGGCTGCAGTACCAGGGCTGACCAGCGGGTGCTCTCAGCAGCCAGAAGCTCACTCCAGGCAATCAGCCAACACCTGGGGCTGATTGCAGGGGGTGTATTTAAGGAATGGCCAGACCTGTGATCTGGGCCTTGGTGTATGTTTTCCCATGAGCCCCTGTACCTGGTATCCTGTGTTCCTGCCTCGTTGCTGACCCTGCTTGATCCTGACCTCTGCTGACCGTCTCCTGTTGAACCCCTGGCTTGCCTGACCATCCTTCTGCCTGATCCCCTGTACCACGCTGTCCGTGAGTTACTGAACCCGGCTTGTGACCCTGACTATTCTCTGCCTGCTCCCCCTGTACCACGCTGCCCGCACGATACCGACCCGGCTAGTCTGACCTCGCCTACTCCTGACAGTCGCCCATCCATCCCGCTCGGATCGGGGTCTGTCATCCCATCCATCCCGCTCGGATCGGGATCTGTCATCCCATCCATCCCGCTCGGATCAGGATCTGTCATCCCCTTCACAGCAGGCTCAACCCGGGCACATACCCTCAGCGGGACCCCTCTGCCACTGCCGGGGGTGCCCAGGAACGCGACCTGGTTTCAGTCTTGCACCAAGTCCATCCCCACCATCAGGGGCTCTGGTGAAAAGGCAGACTGGGACTTAGACTCCGCGTCCTGGGAAACCCCGTGCCGTGGACCACTAGAGATCCCGTTGGGCGGAGCCTGACAGTACCTTGCGGCCTGCCTGACCATTCCACCTCTCCAGCCCTGACTACGCCTGTGTTCCTGAAGCCTGCTACTTCCCTGTGTCAGTCCACACATTTCTGGTCACACCCGGATCCCTAACAGAAATAATACATCTCTTTCTAATCCTCGATCCATCGTTGCTTGATGTAAGTATCCATAGATGACATCAGTTGGTCAGGTTGAAAAAAAAAGACACATCTAGTTCAACTGATTCAACCAATAAAAAAAAAAAGGATATACAGAATTTTATACCAACAGATCATCCACAGGAATGCGAAAAAAAACAAAGAAAGCATGGTCCAATTTGCTCCAGTGTGGGAAAAATAAGTTCCTTCCCGATCAACCCATAGCTGATCCAGGAGAAGGCAAAAAAAACCCAAAGAAAGCTTGGTCCAATTTGCTCCAGTGCGGAAAAAATACATCTCTTCCTGATCCTCGATCCATCGTTGCTTGATGTAAGTATCCATAGATGACATCAGTTGGTTAGGTTGAAAAGAAGACACATCTAGTTCATCTGGTTCAACCAATAAAAAAAAAAAAGGATATATAGAATTGTCTACCAACAGATGATCCAGAGGAAGGTGAAAAATCCCCCAAGAAAGCATGGTCCAATTTGCTCCAGTGTGGGAAAAATAAATTCCTTCCCGATCAACCCATAGCTGATCCAGGGGAAGGCAAAAAAAACCCCTATAAAGTTTGGTCCAATTTGCTCCAGTGGGTAAAAAATACATCTCTTCCTGATCCTCGATCCATCGTTGCTTGGTGTAAGTATCCATAGCTGATATTTGGAGGGCCATGGCCATAGTTACGTCGTTGGGTTGCGAATAAGACACAAATCCATCTTGTTCAACCAACAGAAAATAAATAAACCAAAAAAACCTCCATATACAGACTCCTCTACCCAGAGGAAGGCAAAAAAAACGTATAAAGCATGGTCCAATTTACTCCAGCAAGGAAAAAAATAAAAGCCTTCATGATCCCCATCCATCTTGGTTTGATGTAAATATCCATAGCTGATATCTGGAGAGCCATGGCCATAGTTACGTTGTTGGGTCGAAAATAAGACACAGATCCATCTAGTTTAACCAACAGAAAAACAATAAATACATGAAAAATTTCCATACACAGATTCCTCTACCCACAGATGATCCAGGAGAAGACAAAAATAACCCCCAAGAAAGCATGGTCCAATTTGCTCCAGTGTGGGAAAAATAAGTTCCTTCCCGATCAACCCATAGCTGATCCAGGGGAAGGCAAAAAAACTCTATAAAGCTTGGTCCAATTTGCTCCAGTGGGGAAATAATACATCTCTTCCTGATCCTCGATCCATCGTTGCTTGGTGTAAGTATCCATAGATGACATCAGTTGGTCAGGTTGAAAAAAAAAGACACATTTAGTTCAACTGATTCAACCAATAAAAAAAAAGGATATACAGAATCTTATACCAACAGATGATCCAGAGGAAGGCAAAAAAACCCCCAAGAAAGCATGGTCCAATTTGCTGCAGTGTGGGAAAAATAAATTCCTTCCCGATCAACCCACAGTTGATAGGAACGTCCGTGTGAAAGGGGCCTTACTCAGAACTCAGCTCACCAAGAGTCAAAGTGCAGAGCGCCAACTTCATAGCAGAAAAGAAACACGATCCATAGTGAAGATCAGCAGATACCAGGGGCGGACTGACAACTCATGGGGCCCCCGGGCAATAGGGGATCATGGGGCCCCTGTGTCCTTGCCCAAACTCAAAAAAGCCTATGAAAAAGGTACCAGGGGCATCTCATGGGGCCCCCTACTGAACCCGGGCCCTCGCGCAGTGCCCAAGTTTCCAAATGGTCAGTCGGCCCCTGGCAGATACCAAGGATTTATTGAGGGTATGCACTTACAAGTAATAGAAGACAAACCAGCTCTTCCAAACATAAAACATACCTTCTTCATGCCAGGATCGAAGATGGACACTGCGTTTCACGCTGTGTTCTGGCTCCGTCCTACGTGTTTTGTCATGCATGACGTCATCGGGGGCTCTTCTTTTATGGATGATTAGCATGAAATAATATTATTTGCATGAATTAAACATAGTAAGGAAATGATTATATATTTAATTTCTAGCGCTGCACTTTTGTACACTAAATTTGAGTACTATGTATTGAAGTTCAGTGCCAGCTGCTGTATATTATTTAGGTTTGGGTCTCAGCCTGATTTTTCTTTCTGTTTTATTCAGGGATTTTTTTCAGCGGGAACATGAGGGAACGCAGTTCCAGCACCTCCAGCACTGACTGTACACTATATTGCCAAAAGTATTGGTCGGCCGGCCTTTCCACACACATGAACCTTAATGGCCCCCCAGTCTTAGTCCGTAGGGTTCAATATTGAGTTGGCCCCGCCCTTTGCAGCTATAACAGCTTCAACTCTTCTGGGAAGGCCGTCCACAAGGTTTAGGAGGGTGTCTATGGGAAGGTTGGACCATTCTTCCAGAAGCATTCTTCCATTTGTGAGGTCAGGCACTGATGTCGGGGGAGGAGGCCTGGCTCGCAGTCTCCGCTCTAATTCATCCCAAAGGTGTTCTATGGGGTTGAGATCAGGACTCTGTGCAGGCCAGTCACGTTCCTTCACCCCAAACTGGCTCCTCCATGTCTTTATGGACCTTGCTTTGTGCACTTTTGTGCAGTCATGTTGGAACAGGAAGGGGCCGTCCCCAAACTCTTCCCACAAAGTTGGGGGCATGAAATTGTCCAAAATGTCACCTTAAGAGTTCCCTTCACTGGAACTAGGGGGCCAAGCCCAGCCCCTGAAAAACAACCCCACACCATAATCCCCCCTCCACCAAATTTTACACTTGGCACAATGCAGTCAGGTAAGTACCATTCTCCTGGTAACTGCCAAACCCAGACACGTCCATCGGATTGCCAGAGAAGCGTGATTGGTCACTTCAGAGAACACATCTCCTCTAGAGTCCAGTGGTGGCGTGCTTTACACCACGGCATCCAACACTTTGCATTGCACTTGGTGATGTAAGGCTTGGATGAAGCTGCTCGACCATGGAAACCCATTCCATGAAGCTCTCTACGCACTGTTGTTGGGCTCATCTGAAGGCCACACCAAGTTTGGAGGTCTTTAGCTATTGACTCTGCAGACAGTTGGTGACTTCTGTGCACTGTGCGCTTCATGTGCTGACCCCGCTCTGTCATGTGACGTGGCCTACCAGTTGCTGTTGTTCCCAGTTGCTTCCACTTTGTTATAATCCCACTAACAGTTGAGCGTGGAATATTTAGTAGCCAGGAAATGTCAGGGATGGACTTATTGCACAGGTGACCACCTATCACAGGACCACGCTTGGAGTCACTGAGCTCCTGAGAGCGACCCATTCTTTCACCAATGTTTGTAGAAGCAGTATACATGCCTAGGGGCTTGATTGTATATACCTGTGGCCATGGAGGGGATTGGAACCCCTGAATCACATGATTTGGAGGGCTGGCCCAATACTTTTGGCAATATAGCGTATGTAATGGGAAGGAGTGCTGAGGTGGGCTGGAGGATCTGCTGCTAGAGGGTCTATTGATGCTGGCTGTTTGGAGATCAATTGTTGCTCTTGGGGTCTATTGTTTCTGGGGTGGATTTATTGTTGCTGAGGGGATCTCTTGTTACTGGGGGGGGTCTTTTGTTGCTGGGGGGAAATATTGTTCAAAGGGGGTGTATTATTGACGGCTGCAGGGAAATATTACGTATCACCACAAAATGATACTTGATTCTGTATTCACTAAAAGGTGCGGTACTGTGAGGTGGGTAGGGGGATCAACCAAGAGATAGTGCTGGGAGGTGGGTAGAGGGCCAAGACAAAGGGTGACTTGAAGGGCGAGTTCCTACACCTATTCTCTGAGAAAAAAAAGTCCTGGTTTTATAAAATAATATAGTAAGAAGAGCCAAGCGGATTGTGACTGATATTCTGTCGTATTTTCATTGCAGAGTGGAGACAGACTATCGGACTATGGTGGCCAGCTCCCAGATTGTCCATGCGTAGCGCACCTCAAGTTTAGCTAGAGGGAGCTTGTTAGTTTTTTTAGATAGAGGCTGTTTGCCTGGGATGAGTCAGCTTGGGTGTAAGTCAGCCATTATTTTAGATCAGGGCTGAGGGCTCTGCAACTCAGTTCCCTGATACCTCCCCCTGCTCTAGGAGCTGAAGAAGTTTCTAGAAGTAAGTGGGTGAGGGTGAGGAAGGGCTGATCTGCATACTTGAGGGATCTTGGCCAATCCCCAGGCAGGAGGCTTGGCGTGGGGCCAGGACAACCCTTAAGTAGCGAGAGCCTGATTAGCAGGAGTAGAGTCGGGTGGAAGATGCAGTGAAGGCTGGAGTGTGGAGTCTGGGAGGAGGCCCAGGAGAGGGGCCTACCTACAGGCTGGTGCTGGACAAGGGAGTTTCCACTGTACCACCGTCTTCCTGGAAGGACAACTTGATAAGCAGGAGGAGTGATGTCGGGTGGAAGATGGGGTGAAGGCTGGAGTGTGGAGTCTGGCAGGAGGCCCAGGAGAGGGGCCTACCTACAGGCTGGTGCTGGACAAGGGAGTTTCCACTGTACCACCGTCTTCCTGGAAGGACAACTTGATAAACAGGAGTAGTGTCGGCTGGAAGATGGGGTAAAGGCTGGAGTGTGGAGTCTGGGAGGAGGCCCAGGAGAGGGGCTTACCTACAGGGTGGTGCTGGACAAGGGAGTCTCTCCTGTACCATCGTATTCCTGGAAGGACAACCTGATCAGTAGGAGGAGTAGTGTCGGGTAGAAGATGGGGTGAAGGCTGGAGTGTGGAGCCTGGGAGGAGGCCCAGGAGAGGGGCCTACCTACAGGCTGGTGCTGAACCTAAACGAGGGAGTCTCCACTGCACCACTGTCTTCCAGGAAGGACAATTTGATCAGCAGGAGGAGTAGTGTCAGGTGGAAGACAGAGTGAAGGCTGGAGTGTGGAGGCTGGGAGGAAGCCCAGGAGAGGGACCTACTTACAGGCTGGTGCTGGACAAGGGAGTCTCCATGTACCACCGTCTTCCAGGATGGTCAACCTGATCAGCAGGGAAGGAGCCAGCCCAGTAAACGGTGTGAAAGTAGTCACCTACCCATTGAGCTGTCAGGAAGGACAATGTTACTAACCTCAAGGACTGTTCCCTGTCTACAGGGTGAAGGTGTGGAAGAAAATGCGTGTTGCCTGGCTGTGCAGAGCTGTAGGGGGACCCAAAACTCAACGACTCCTAAGGGGGCAGTGCTGCATCTGTATAGGAGAGGTCAGTCTTGAGCGGAACCGTTGAAACGATCAGGTAGATACTTTGCGTTCGAAGTCAGCCTACATCATTTTCTTTTGAGAAATGTATTTTATATACTGTGGCTCCGCACCCATATGGAAGAGAAATATATTTCCAATATATTTAGAAAAAAAAAATTATACGTGACATATATTTACAATATATTGGCCTACACTAATATATTTTAACATGTATTCCAAAAATGTAAATTAAAATATATTTTCCAAAAGGCATATATTTAAAAATATATTTTTTTATATATATTTTCCAAATATTTTTGAACATCTGAAAAAATACATAGATTTTTAAATATATTGTAAATGCATTCCAAATTACACTTTGATATATATTGCAGCAGGTGTTCTGAATATATTTTTAATAATATATTCGAAAATATATTGAAATAGATTTTTGAAATACATTGAATATAGCCAAAATTGTAGTATTTGAAATATATGTCAATATATTTGGGAAGAATATATTAACCATTAGCCGCCCGGCCAATAGCCGTTTGGCGGCTTGAAAAGCGCTGCAGCTTTCCGGGTCCACGCCATTTGGCGTGCTCCCGCACATGCGCCGTTTGCGCTATTGCAGAGCGGCGCAGCAGCGGGATCTGTCACCGCCCTCGGACACGGCCGATGACAGATCCGAGTACCGGCTCCCGTTGCCGGTACCATGTGACCTGCCGCGACCAATCACAGCAGGTCACATGACAGTTGTATACAATGGATGGCTTCATTCATGATGCCATCCATTGTATACTAGTGCCTAGCTGTGAATGGTCACAGCTAATCACATGCACATGTCATGTGATTAGCTGTGACCAAATCACAGCTAAGCACAAAAAAAAAAAAAAAAAAAAAAAGCTGAATGAATCGATTTCATTCAGCTAAATGCTTGCTTATAGCAAAGTAATTCTTTGCTATAAGCAAATTGTGTAAAAAAAAAAAAAAAAAAAAAATACTGATCACTTCCCCAAAGTAGTACAATGTTACTATGGTAACATTGTACTATTTTGGTCATAGTAAAATATGAAAAAAAATCTTAAAAAAAATAAAAAAAAATGTAATAAAAAATTAAATATAATAAAAAAATAAAAAAAAATTAAAAAAAAATATAATTTTTTTTTTTTTTCATACTGTCACCAGTCAGTGTCCCTGTTCACCGCCATGCCAGTTATATGATGACGCTGTACTGCACTGGTGACAGTATGTAAAAAAAAAAATAGTGAAAATAATATTTTTCATTTTTTCATTTTCGGAAAAATTATGACAAAAAAATACAACTTCAAAAAACTCGCCATGCCTCTTATGAAGTACGTCCGACTGTCTACTCAGCAAAAAGGGGTCATTTGGGGATATCTGTACTATTCTGACATTCTTGGACCTCAAGAAATTAGATTGGCTGTCAGTACTTCAGGATTGATCAATATTCAGATCTATACCATAGTTTGTGAACTCTATAACTTTCCTACAAACTAAATAATACATCCTAATTTGGGTTATTTTCACCAAAGACATGTAGCAGAATACATCTCGGCCTAAATTTATGAAGAACAATTATTTATTTGTAAACTTTTATAACAGAAACAAAGAAAAATGTGTTTTTTTTTCAAAATTTTTGGTCTTTTTTTGTTAATTTAGCAAAAAATAAAAACCCCAGCGGTGATTAAATACCACCAAAAGAAAGCTCTAGTTGTGTGAAGAAAATGATAAAATTTTAGTTTGGGTACAATGTTGTATGACTGCGCAATTGTCATTCAAAGTGTGAGAGCGCTGAAACCTGAAAAATGGCCTGGGCAGGAAGGTGTAAAATTGCACGGTATTGAAACGGTTAAGAATGTATTTTTTAAATATATTTAAAATATATTTTTCTTCCATGCGCTCTTCATCGCAGGTTTGGGCAGCGTTGCACCGGTCCACTTATGGCAAGCCATGCTCAACCGTGTAAAATCAAAATCATGTAAAAAAATATATATATATATAGTAAAGGAAAAAAAGAGGTTAATCTTTTACAAAAGTTGTTTGGCAATAAAGAACCTCATAGAGAGGTAACTTCTCTTTTCATTTCCTTGTGAGGATTAACCAGAGGAAATTGATACACAGTCCATCGACCAGCTACCGTGACGAAAGATCTGTTAAATGAGCTGCAAGGATGCTCATAAAATGTGTAATAAAGAAACAAATGGTGAAAATGTTGATGTAGCATCACCCACATGGAAGAAAAATATATTTTAAAAAATATTCTTCCCAAATATATTGACATATATTTTAAATACTACAATTTTGGCCGTATTCAATATATTTAAAATATAAAAATCTAATATATATACAGTTGTGTTGAAAATAATAGCAGTCAGACATCACTAACCGGATCAATCACTGTTTTTGGTGGAAATGATATTTCTACATGGCAAATAATTTACTAGCAGGTGTAGTAGAGTAATAGAAATCCAACAGACCCAACAGTCATGACATGCATGCTGCTGATTCTGTGTCATTGAATCACTCATTGAAAGGGGCATGTTCAAAATAATAGCAGTGTGGAGTTCTATTAGTGAGGTCATTCATTCTTTGAAAAACAGGTGGCAATTATTGCCCTTATTTAAGGAAGGAAGGCAGCAAATGTTGTACATGCTGGTTACAGTGCATTTCTCTCTGAAATTCTGAGGAAAATGGGTCATTCCAGACATTGTTCAGAAGAACAGCGTACCTTGATTAAAAAGTTGATTGGAGAGGGGAAAACATATAAAGAAGTGCAGAAAATGATCGGCTGCTCAGCTAAAATGATTGCAAATGCTTTAAAATGGCAACCAAAACCTGAAAGACGTGGAAGAAAGCGAAAAACTACCATTGGAATGGATACAAGAATAGCCAAAATGGCGCGGACTCAGCCAACAATCAGCTCCAGGAAGATGAAAGAAGGTGTGACGTTCCCTGTGAGGACTGTTACAATTAGAAGACGCCTATGTGAAGCCAAGCTATCTGCAAGAAGCCCCCGCAAAGTCCCACTGTTGGAAAAAAAGACGTGCTGAAGAGGTTACAATTTGCCAAAGAGCACATTGACCGGCCTAAAGAGAAATGGCGCAACATTATGTGGACTGATGAAAGTAAGATTGTTCTTTTTGGGTCTAGTGGGCGGAGACAGTTTGTCAGACGACCCCCAAACACTGAATTCAGGCCACAGTACACTGTGAAGACAGTGAAGCATGGTGGTGCAAGCATCATGATATGGGGATGTTTCTCATACTACGGTGTTGGGCCTATTTATCGCATACCAGGGATCATGGATCAGTTTGAATACATCAGAATACTTGAAGAGGTCATGCTGCCTTATGCTGAAGAGGAAATGCCCTTGAAATGGGTGTTCCAACAAGACAACAACCCCAAACACACCAGTAAACGTGTAACATCTTGGTTCCAGACCAACAAGATGGACGTTATGGAGTGGCCAGCCCAATCCCCGGATCTTAATCCAATAGAAAACTTGTGGGGTGACATCAAATATGCCGTTTCTGAGGCAAAACCAAGAAATAGAGAAGAACTGTGGAATGTCGTCCAATCATCCTGGGCTGGAATACCTGATCACAGGGGCCAGAAGTTGGGTGACTCCATGCAACACAGATGTACAGCAGTTCTCAGAAACAGTGCGACTACAACCAAATATTCATGAAGTCATTCAAAGGAAAGCAAAATCTTCAAACATTTTCAAACAAAGAAGAATACAAACACTGAGATTTTTTTGAACCGTCTAATATTCACTTTTCTTCAATTTTGTTAGAGGAACAACACAAATTTGATGTATTTTTCTTCATGTTTTGATTTGGAATAGAATGTGTCGTGTTCCCAATGCATTTGTGTGGATGGAAATAAAAGCTATTAGAAGGATTTTCAGCTTTATTCACTTTTTTCAACACACTGCTATTATTTTGAACACAACTGTACACACACAGAAACCTAATCAATAAATATAATAAAATATTAACAAATAAATATAAGAATAATAAAATGTTAAGATGTTATGTATATACATATAGTTGATTAGGTTACAATAAAAATATATTGAAATACAAATAAACAAATAAATATAAGAATAATAAAATATTATATATATATATATATATATATATATATATATATATATATATATATATATATACACAATAAAAATATATTAAAATACATAATAAAATATAAAAATAAATAAAACATGAAAAAAATTGAATGCTTTTAGCAAAACACATTTCTTCTTTCTTACAAAAATGTTTTAATCTAGGCACCTTTCCAGACATGGACCCAGGTCAGAAAAGGCAAAAATATATATATAATGAGAGAATAATATTTTTACATACACAAGCCAACATAATAAAATCTAAAAATATTTAATACATATATATTATATATATATATATATATATATATATATATATATATAAAAATACATAATAAATATGAAAGATAAAACATAAAGGGAAATTTGACTGATGCCCTTAGCAAAACACATTTCCTCCTTCTTACAAAAGTTTTGATCTGGGCACCTTTCCACACATGGACCCAGGTCAGAAAAGGCAAAACATATATATAATGAGAGAATAATATTTTTACATACATTAGCCAACATAATAAAATATAAAAATAATATATATAGATACACAGATAAATAAAATGAAACCTAATCAACTAATAGAATAAAGTAACAAATAAATATAATAAAATATTAACAAATAAATATAAGAATAATAAAATATTATAATATTATGTGTATATATATACACACAATAAAAATATATTAAAATACATACTAAAATATAAAAAATAAAACATGAAAAGAAATTTGACTGATGCCCTTAGCAAAACACATTTCCAAAAGTTTTGATCTGGGCACCACACATGGACCCAGGTCTCAGAAAAGACGGGTATATGATCTCAACATAGGTGCATTTTTATCCTTCTGAATTTTCACACAAAATAAAAGGGTTCCTCTGTCGAAGCTCACACCTGGAACATGCGTTAGTAACAGGAGGCGTTTTACATCCGGAACATGCGTTAGTAGCGGGAGGCGTTTTACATCCGGAACATGCGTTAGTAGCGGGAGGCGTTTTACATCCGGAACATGCGTTAGTAGCGGGAGGCGTTTTACATCTGGAACATGCGTTAGTAGCGGGAGGCGTTTTACATCCGGAACATGCGTTAGTAGCGGGAGGCGTTGTACATCCGGAACATGCGTTAGTAGCGGGAGGCGTTTTACATCCGGAACGTGCGTTAGTAGCGGGAGGCGTTATACATCTAGAACATGCGTTAGTAGCGAGAGACGTTTTACATCCGGAACATGCTTTAGTAGCGGGAGGCGTTTTACATCCGAAACATGCGTTAGTAGCGGGAGGCGTTATACATCTAGAACATGCGTTAGTAGCGTGAGGCGTTATACATCCGGAACATGCGTTAGTAGCGTGAGGCGTTATACATCCGGAACATGCGTTAGTAGCGTGAGGCGTTATACATCCAGAACATGCGTTAGTAGCGTGAGGCGTTATACATCCGGAACATGCGTTAGTAGCGGGAGACGTTTTACATCCGGAACATGCGTTAGTAGCGGGAGGCGGTTTACATCCGGAACATGCGTTAGTAGCGGGAGGCGTTATACATCTAGAACATGCGTTAGTAGCGAGAGATGTTTTACATCCGGAACATGCGTTAGTAGCGGGAGGCGTCTTACATCCGAAACATGTGTTAGTAGCGGGAGGCGTTATACATCTAGAACATGCGTTAGTAGCGTGAGGCGTTATACATCCAGAACATGCGTTAGTAGCGGGAGGCGTTATACATCCGGAACATGCGTTAGTAGCGTGAGGCGTTATACATCCGGAACATGCGTTAGTAGCGGGAGGCGTTTTACATCCGGAACATGCGTTAGTAGCGGGAGGCGTTTTACATCCCGAACATGCGTTAGTAGCGGGAGGCGGTTTACATCCGGAACATGCGTTAGTAGCGGGAGGCGGTTTACATCCGGAACATGCGTTAGTAGCGGGAGGCAGTTTACATCCGGAACATGCGTTAGTAGCCGGAGACGTTTTACATCCGGAACATGCGTTAGTAGCGGGAGGCGTTTTACATCCAGAACATGCGTTAGTAGCGGGAGGCGTTTTACATCCGGAACATGCGTTAGTAGCGGGAGGCGTTTTACATCCGGAACATGCGTTAGTAGCGGGAGACGTTTTACATCCAGAACATGCGTTAGTAGCGGGAGGCGTTGTACATCTGGAACATGCGTTAGTAGCAGGAGGCGTTTTACATCCGGAACATGCGTTAGTAGCGGGAGGCATTTTCCGCAGTAAAGCCGATGCCGGGGTTGCGTTGGGTCAAAGCTGTGACGCAGCAGATTATTAGACGCCCGTTTTTCCTTGTTCCGGCAGAAGGCGGATTCGAGGCGACATCGGTTCTCCGTCATCCTGAAAAACTCTTTCATGTAATTCACCAGAAGTAACAAATGATTTGAGATGTGACGGTTCTTGGCTGCGCCTAAAGAAAACAAAACATAAAAGTCGATGCTTCGGGGTGATAATGGCGATGAGTAAATCGGACCAGCAGGAGTAGTAAAAAGATAAAGTGACGCTACATCCGGAACGGCAGGATTTCTGGGACGCGTTTGAAGGCCGTGTGAGATGATGGAGTTCAGATGTTTCCAGTGAAGGGAACTGTTGGCGCTACGAAGACATTTCGGCCAATGTGGGACCTTCCAACTTCCGACTTTGTGGGAACGGCTCGGGAACAGCTCTTTTTTCAGCACGGCTGGATTGGAACTCCAAATGAAAGTCAGATCCCCCATTGGCTGGTGGGCAGACATCCCCGCGGACGTACTAGAGAAACATTCTGGAGTAGAGGAGGCCGGAAAAGGAGGACAACTCCATATCATCCATGGTGGCTTCGGATTGGGACGGCCAACCGGTTCCTATAGGTGCCATGGGCAGGTGTCCAAAAACGTTCGGCCATGTGGCGCATGGATGGGGCCCTTTCTCCTGTGTGTGCAACCAGAGAAAGTCGTTCATGGCATTGAAGGCCCCATTCCCACCTCAACCTCACGCATAGGGCAGCCTATTTATTTGAATCGCAACAAAAACCGCCAAAGAAGCTCCTATGCCTTTTTTTGGGCATTGAGCTTTGCGTGTTTTTTTCACGCGTTTTGTCGCACATTTTCTGGCCATGTTTGGGGTGCCATTAACAATTAATGCCACCGCAAATGTTGTGTAGCACCCTCCTAGTTAGCTAGGGGGAGCTAGACTCCGATTGTTAGTGAGGAGTAGCAAGGGGGTCAAACTATGGCCGAGAGGCTCTGCAGACCAGCCCTCTGGAGATTCCCCCCTGCTCTAGAACTTTGGAGAAAGATCTAGAAGCAGTGGGTAGATCTGAGGAGTGGCTTGTCTGCACTTTTGAGGGATCCTGGCCAAGCCCCAACAGGAGGCTTGGCAAGGGGCCAGGACAACCCTTAAAAGTGAGAGAGCCTGCTCAGCAAGCAGGAGAGTTCTGGTAGAAGTCAGGGAGGATGCTGAAGGGAGGAGCCTGAGAGGGGCCCGGATGGAGAGAGGGGCTTGGAAGGAGGCCAAGGTAGTCCCTGTACTGCATTTCATAAGTGTTTGCAACAGATCGAACGTACTTAGGGTAGGTTCTCCTCTGATTGAATGTTCTTAAGTTAGTTTTTCTTCTGATCGAATATTCTTAGCTTAGTTTTTCTTCTGGTCGAATGTTCTTAAGTTAGTTTTACTTCTGATCGAATGTTCTTAGCATAGTTTCTCTTCTAATTTAATATTCTTGTGGCAGTATTTCTTCTGATCGATTGTTTTTAGGGTAGATTCTTTTCTGATCGAATGTTCTTAGGATAGGTTCTCTTCTAATGGAATATTCTTGTGGCATTTTCTCTTCTGATCGAATGTTCTCAGGGTAGTTTCTCTTCTGATCGAATATCCTTAGGGTAATTATTCTTCTGATCAAATGTTCTTGTGGCAGTTTCTTCTCTGATCAAATGTTCTCAGGGTAGGTTCTCTTCTGATCGAATGTTCTTAATATATTTTTCTTCTGATTGAACGTTCTTAGAATATTTTTTCTTCCGATCGAACGTTCTTAGAATATTTTCCTTCCGATCGAATGTTCTTAAAATATTTTCCTTCCGATCAAACGCTCTTAGAATATTTTCCTTCTGATCGAATGTTCCTAGAATATTTTCCTTCCGATCGAACATTCTTAGCTTATTTTCCTGCCAATCGAACGTTCTTAGAATATTTTCCTTCCGATCGAACACTCTTAGAATATTTTCCTTCCAATTGAACGCTCTTAGAATATTTTCCTTCTGATCGAACATTCTTAGAATATTTTCCTTCCGATCGAACGCTCTTAGAATATTTTCCTTCCGATCGAACGCTCTTAGAATATTTTCCTTCCGATCAAACCCTCTTAGAATATTTTCCTTCCGATCGAACGTTCTTAGAATATTTTCGTTCCGATCGAATGTTCTTAGAATATTTTCCTTCCGATCGAACGTTCTTAGAATATTTTCCTTCCGATCGAACGTTCTTAGAATATTTTCCTTCCGATCGAACGCTCTTAGAATATTTTCCTTCCGATCGAACGCTCTTAGAATATTTTCCTTCCGATCGAACGCTCTTAGAATATTTTCCTTCCGATCGAACGTTCTTAGAATATTTTCCTTCCGATCGAATGTTCTTAGGACAACATCTCCTGGGATCGAATATTCTTACTTGTGACTATTCCATGAATACATTTTCACTTTCCTACATTTTTATTAAAAATAAACAAAATACATTAAAAAAATTATAAAATAATAAAATAAAATAATACTTAAAAAAAACTAAAAATAAATGACAAACGGTATCAATAAAAATCTTATTAAAATAATTTTTTTATTAAAAATAATTAAAATAAATAAAAATGAAATTGAAAATAATATTAAAAACAACCTATAAATAAATGAAAAATTGTATCAATAAACATTTTATTAAAATAACATTTGATTAAAAATAATGAAAATAAATAATAAAATAAAATTGAAAATAATATTTTAAAAAACCCTAAAAATAAATGACAAACAGTATCAATAAACATTTTATTAAAATGAATTTTTTTATTAAAAATAAATAAAATAAATAAAAATGAAATTGAAAATAATAATAAAAACAACCTATAAATAAATGAAAAATTGTATCAATAAACATTTTATTAAAATAACATTTTTGATTAAAAATAATGAAAATAAACAAAAGAATAACATTGAAAATAATATTTAAAAAAAAACCCTAAAAATAAATGACAAATTGTATCAATAAACATTTTATTAAAAGAACATTTTTGATTAAAAATAATGAAAATAAATAATAAAATAAAATTGAATATAATATTTAAAAAAAAAACCTAAAAATAAATGACAAACAGTATCAATAAAAATGTTATTAAAATACATTTTTTTATTAAAAATAATTAAAATAAATAAAAATGAAATTGAAAATAATATTACAAACAACCTATAAATAAATGAAAAATTGTATCAATAAACATTTTATTAAAATAACATTTTTGATTAAAAATAATGAAAATAAACAATAAATAAAATTGAAAATAATATTTTAAAAAAAAACTAAAAATAAATGACAAACTGTATCAATAAACATTTTATTAAAATAACATTTTTGATAAAAAAAATTACTAAAATAAATAAAACTAAAATTGAAAATAATAATTTAAAGAAACGCCTAAAAATAAATGACAAACTGTATCAATAAACATTTTATTAAAACATTTTTATTAAAAAATAACTATAGTAAATAAAAATGAAATTGAAAATAGTAATAAAAACAACCTATAAATAAATGACAAATTGTATCAATAAACATTTTATTAAAAGAACATTTTTGATTAAAAATAATGAAAATAAATAATAAAATAAAATTGAAAATAATATTTTAAAAAACCCTAAAAATAAATGACAAACAGTATCAATAAACATTTTATTAAAATGAATTTTTTTATTAAAAATAAATAAAATAAATAAAAATGAAATTGAAAATAATAATAAAAACAACCTATAAATAAATGAAAAATTGTATCAATAAACATTTTATTAAAATAACATTTTTGATTAAAAATAATGAAAATAAACAAAAGAATAACATTGAAAATAATATTTAAAAAAAAACCCTAAAAATAAATGACAAATTGTATCAATAAACATTTTATTAAAATAACATTTTTGATAAAAAAATTACTAAAATAAATAAAACTAAAATTGAAAATAATAATTTAAAGAAACGCCTAAAAATAAATGACAAACTGTATCAATAAACATTTTATTAAAACATTTTTATTAAAAAATAACTATAGTAAATAAAAATGAAATTGAAAATAGTAATAAAAACAACCTATAAATAAATGACAAATTGTATCAATAAACATTTTATTAAAAGAACATTTTTGATTAAAAATAATGAAAATAAATAATAAAATAAAATTGAATATAATATTTAAAAAAAAAAACTAAAAATAAATGACAAACAGTATCAATAAAAATGTTATTAAAATACATTTTTTTATTAAAAATAATTAAAATAAATAAAAATGAAATTGAAAATAATATTACAAACAACCTATAAATAAATTAAAAATTGTATCAATAAACATTTTATTAAAATAACATTTTTGATTAAAAATAATGAAAATAAACAATAAAATAAAATTGAAAATAATATTTAAAAAAAAAAACTAAAAATAAATGACAAACTGTATCAATAAACATTTTATTAAAATAACATAATAATATTTAAAAAAAACCTCTAAAAATGAATGACAAATTGTATCTATATACATTTTATTAAAATAAACATTTTTATTAAAATTAATTAAAATAAAAATAAAATGGTAATATGTAGTACCCAGAGATTGCATGTTCAGTCATTTTTCAGACATCACTCGTGTGTTGCTTTAAGAAAAAAAAAAAAAAAGGGAAATTTCCTTGGAGTGGAAGAATGTGAGAGCCAGAAAAGTCCCTTCTCCCGGGAGGGGAAGATCAGCGAGGTTAAACATTGTTTCTTTACGTTGATTCTCGCCGGATGACGTCCTTCACCGAGTCATGTGATGGATCTGGCATTTCTGCAGTTGTCGGCTGTTTTCCTGCGGTCAGCGGTAGGACATTCTGTGGTCACTCGGTGGACTGAAGATCTCAGGTTCTAGCAGATGCACCCGGCATCACAAACAATCACCATTTTTAATACTTTTTTGATCCTTTGTTGCATTTCAGTGCTGCTGATCTCCTGCTGCCTCTTTGCAGCCACGTCCTGTCTACATTCACCGCAGCGATGGCTGTCTGGCATTTCTCGTGGCCGGTCTCCTGGTGGTGACAACAGTGGACCATGCCTGGGTAAATGTGTGTTGAAACCAGGGGTGGACTGACAACTCATGGGGCCCCCGGGCAATAGGGGATCATGGGGCCCCTGTGTCCTTGCCCAAACTCAAAAAAGCCTATGAAAAAGGTACCAGGGGCATCTCATGGGGCCCCTACTGACCCCGGGCCCTCAGGCAGTGCCCGGGGTTCCAAATGGTCAGTCCGCTCTGGTTGAAACAGACCTTGTAGTCTCCATCAGATGACTGTGTGACGGGGTGACAACTCAGCAGCTCATTGGAGGACAAGGACAGAGCCCTGTTTTGATAGTTTGGGATTAGGGAGGGGCTTGGATTGGGTCTGAACCTGAGCTGAGCCAATCAGCTGTGGGTGGGGGGATTCCTCCCCTGACGTGTGTGTAACATCAATTGGGCGATGTGACCCTATCACATGACCCATCACATCAGAGATCCCCCCATCACATTAGAGATCCCCCCATCACATTAGAGATCCCCCCCATCACATCAGAGATCCCCCCCATCACATCAGAGATCCCCCCATCACATCAGAGATCCCACCATCACATCAGAGATCCCCCCATCACATCAGAGTTCCCACCATCACATCAGAGACCCCACCATCACATCAGAGATCCCCCCATCACATCAGAGATCCCACCATCACATCAGAGATCCCCCCATCACATCAGAGATCCCACCATCACATCAGAGACCCCACCATCACATCAGAGAACCCCCCATCACATCAGAAGTCCCCCCATCACATCAGAAGTGTCCCCATCACATCAGAGATCCCCCCATCACATCAGAGAACCCCTCCATTACATCAGAGAACCCCTCCATTACATCAGGGATCCCCCCATCACATCAGAGATCTCCCCATCACATCAGAGATCTCCCCATCACATCAGAGAACCCCCCATCACATCAGAGATCCCCCATCACATCAGAGAACCCCTCCATTACATCAGGGATCCCCCCATCACATCAGAGATCTCCCCATCACATCAGAGATCTCCCCATCACATCAGAGATCCCCCATCACATTAGAGATCCCCCCCATCACATCAGAGATCCCACCATCACATCAGAGAACCCCCCATCACATCAGAGAACCCCCCATCACATCAGAAGTCCCCCTATCACATCAGAAGTGTCCCCATCACATCAGAGATCCCCCCATCACATCAGAGAACCCCTCCATCACATCAGAGAACCCCTCCATCACATCAGGGACCCCCCCATCACATCAGAGATCTCCCCATCACATCAGAGATCTCCCCATCACATCAGAGATCTCCCTATCACATCAGAGAACCCCCCATCACATCAGAGATCCCCCCATCACATCAGAGATCCCCCATCACATCAGAGAACCCCTCCATTACATCAGGGATCCCCCCATCACATCAGAGAACCCCTCCATCACATCAGGGATCCCCCCATCACACCAGAGATCCCCCAATCACATCAGAGATCCCCCCATCACATCAGAGATCCACCCATCACATCAGAGATCCACCCATCACATCAGAGATCCCCCCATCACATAAGAGACCCCCATCACATCAGAAGTCCCCCCATCACATCAGAGATCCCCCAATCACATCAGAGATCCCCCCATCACATCAGAGATCCCCCCATCACATCAGAGAACCCCCCATCACATGTCCCCCCATCACATCAGAAGTGTCCCCATTACATCAGGGATCCCCCCATCACATCAGAGATCTCCCCATCACATCAGAGATCCCCCCATCACACAAGAGATTCCCCCATCACATAAGAGATTCCCCCACCACATCAGAGATCCCACCATCACATCAGAGACCCCACCATCACATCAGAGACCCCCCCATCACATCAGAGATTCCCCCATCACATCAGAGATACCCCCATCACATCAGAGATCCCCCCATCACATCAGAGATCCACCCATCACATCAGAGATCCACCCATCACATCAGAGATCCCCCCATCACATAAGAGACCCCCCATCACATCAGAAGTCCCCCCATCACATCAGAGATCCCCCAATCACATCAGAGATCCCCTCATCACATCAGAGATCCCACCATCACATCAGAGATCCCCCCATCACATCAGAGAACGCCCCATCACATCAGAGATCCCCCCATCACATCAGAGAATGCCCCATCACATCAGAGATCCCACCATCACATCAGAGATCCCCCCATCACATCAGAGATCCCCCCATCACATCAGAAGTGTCCCCATCACATCAGAGATCCCCCCAACACATCAGAGATCCCCCATCACATCAGAAGTGTCCCCATCACATCAGAGATCCCCCCATCACACCAGAGATCCCCCCATCACATAAGAGATTCCCCCATCACATAAGAGATTCCCCCATCACATCAGAGATCCCACCATCACATCAGAGATCCCCCCATCACATCAGAGAACCCCTCCATTACATCAGAAGTGTCCCCATCACATCAGAGATCCACTCATCACATCAGAGATCCCCCCATCACATCAGTGATCCCCCCATCACATAAGAGACCCCCCCATTACATCAGAAGTCCCCCCATCACATCAGAGATCCCCCCATCACATCAGAGATCCCCCATCACATAAGAGACCCCCCCCATCACTTCAGAGATCCCCTCATCACATCAGAGACCCCACCATCACATCAGAGATCCACCCATCACATCAGAGATCCCACCATCACATCAGAGATCCCACCATCACATAAGAGACGCCCCCCCCCCCCCCCCATCACATCAGAGATCCACCCATCACATCAGAGAACCCCCCCCCCCCTTTTTTTTTGCTCCATTTTTTATTATATTGTATTATTATTTTTATTGTTTTTATTGCCCTGTTTCTGTATTGTTTCCCCATTTTTTTATTGTATTGTTTCATTTTTTTTATTTCTCCTTTTTTTATTGTATTGCTCTGTATTGTATTATTATTATTATTATTATTATTATTATTGTTTTTATTGCCCCATTTTTATTGTTTCCCCATTTTAGTATATTGTTGTTTTATTATATTTATTGTTTTTCTTGCCTGATTTTTTTATTGTTTCTTCATTTTTTTAGCATGTTGTTTTATTATCTTTGTTGTTTTTTTATTGCCCTATTTTTTTACTGTTTTCCCATTTTTTTTGTCACATTATTTTATTATTTTATCTTTTTTTTACTGAGCCACTTTTTATATTGTTTCCCCATTTTCATTTATTTATTTTTTTATTGTTTTTATTGACCCCCTTTTTTTTGTTTTGTTTTGTTTTCTCATTTTTATTTTTATTTTTTTTTTGGTGTACCAAGCAAACATAGATCCATCCAGTCAGACAGCGAGCTCGCGATGACCTCTGCGCACTTTGTATATTGCATAATCGCTTCCTGAACACCTGGAAATGAAGGCGTGTGATTATTTTGGGAGAGCGCCAGCATTTCACTGAGCAATAGGAAAGTACAATAATCAATCTCTGACAACACAAATATGAACGTAGTCACACCTCCGCCTGAGACAGGAATGATTGATTATTTAGACACGCCCCCGCCACGCCCCCATTACAAGGACTGCAAATAATGAAGGGGCAAAAAATAAATCAATTGTACATCCAGGACAGAAGAGTGAAGGAGCAGCAACCGACCAATGAGGTCAGTGCTGGGAAAAGGTCATACAGCGCCCAGGGCAAGGATGCCACACTTTACCACTCCCCCCCCCCCAACCTGTGTGAACATCATGTGTAAGCAAAAATTGTCGCCCCCCCCCCCCCCCCGAAAAAAATAAGGCACCGATCTGCACATTCACCCCCCCCCC
Source organism: Staurois parvus (assembly GCF_062004578.1). NCBI lineage: Eukaryota > Metazoa > Chordata > Amphibia > Anura > Ranidae > Staurois > Staurois parvus. The sequence continues at coordinate 2,156,169 of NW_028317936.1, read as the reverse complement.
CCCCCCAGCACAAATTTCCTTTGCAAGCCAAAGTTCTCCCCAAACATACTTCCCTTCCTTTGCATCTTTGCACCCCCTCCCCTCCTCCAGCTCAAATTCTCCCCCCCCCCAAAATTTCCCCTTCTAGAACAAACCTCTCCTCCCAAATCCCCCCTCCTAGCACAAATTCTCCCAGCCCCCCTCCAAGCATAACCCCCCCAAATCTCCCCTGCTAGCATTAATCCTCTTCTCCGCAAAACTCCCCCAGCACAATTCCCCCCCCAAAATCCCCTCTCCTAGCATAACCCCCCTGCCAATTCCGCCCTCCTAGCACGAATTCCCCCAGCTCCCCTCCTAGCATAACCCCCCCCCCCCCAAATCCCCCCTCCTAGCACAAATTCTACCAGCCCCCCTTCTAGCATAACCCCCCCAAATCTCCCCTGCTAGCATTAATCCTCTCCTCCGCAAACCCCCCCCAGCACAAATTCCCCCCCAAAATCCTCCCTCCTAGCACAACCCCCCCAATCTCCCCTACTAGTATTAATCATCTTCCTTTGCATCTGTGCACCCCCTCCCCCAGCTCAAATTCCCCCCAAAAAATTTCCCCTTCAAGAACAAACCTCCCAAATCCCCCCACCTAGCACAAATTCCCCCAGCCCCCCTCCTAGTATAACCCCCTCCCCAAATCCACCCTCCAAGCGCAAATTCCACCAGCCCCCCCAGAACAAATTCCTCAGCCCCCCTCCTAGCATAATCCCCCAAAATCTCCCCTCCTAGCCCAAATTCCCCCAGCCCCCCCCCGCACAAATTCCCCCAGCCCCCTTCCTAGCATAACCCCCCCCAAATCCCCCCTTCCTAGCACAAATTCCCCCACCCCCCCACCTAGCACAAATTCCCCCAGCCCCCCTCCTAGTATAACACCCTCCCCAAATCCACCGTCCTAGCACAAATTCCCCCAGCCCCCCCCCAGCACAAATTCCCCAGCCCCCCTCCTAGCATAACCCCCCAAATCCCCCCTCCTAGCACAAATTCCCACAGCCCCCCTCCTAGCATAACCCCCCCCCCCCCATCAAATCCTCCCTCCTAGCACAAATTCCCCCAGCCCCATTCCTAGCATAAAACCTCCCCCCCAAATCTCCCCCCTAGCATTAATCCTCTATTCCGCAAACCCCCCCAGCACAAACCCCCCCCCCAATCCTCCCCCCCAGCACAAATTCTATCCCCCCCAAATCCTCCCTCCTAGCACAACCCTCCCCCCAATCCCCCCTCGTCGAATAAATCCTCCCCCCCACTCCAATCTACTCTCCTAGCAAAAATGCGCAGAAAAATGCGCAAAAAAAAGTACCTCCTACCATGAACGGGTCCGCACTGAATACACGTATCCTCCCGCTTTACACGCATTCTCCCGCTTTACATGCATTCTCCCGCTTTACATGCATTCTCCCACTTTACATGCATTCTCCTGCTTTACACGCATTCTCCCGCTTTACGTGTATTCTCCCGCTTTACACGTATTCTCCCGCTTTACACGCATTCTCCCGCTTTACGTGTATTCTCCCGCTTTACATGCATTCTCCCGCTTTACATGCATTCTCCCCCTTTACACGCATTCTCCCGCTTTACATGCATTCTCCCGCTTTACATGCATTCTCCCGCTTTACGTGTATTCTCCCGCTTTACACGCATTCTCCCGCTTTACGTGTATTCTCCCGCTTTACACGCATTCTCCCGCTTTACACGTATTCTCCCGCTTTACGTGTATTCTCCCGCTTTACACGTATTCTCCCGCTTTACACGCATTCTCCCCCTTTACACTCATTCTCCCGCTTTACACGTATTCTCCTGCTTTACATGCATTCTCCCGCTTTACATGCATTCTCCTGCTTTACATGCATTCTCCTGCTTCACACGCATTCTCCCGCTTTACATGTATTCTCCCGCTTTACACGTATTCTCCCGCTTTACACGCATTCTCCCCCTTTACACTCATTCTCCCGCTTTACGTGTATTCTCCCGCTTTACACGTATTCTCCCGCTTTACACGCATTCTCCCCCTTTACACTCATTCTCCCGCTTTACGCTCATTCTCCCGCTTTACACGCATTCTCCCCCTTTATGTGTAGGATAGCTAATATATTTCATTGGGTTTCCCCACCTGTGAAGAACGCTGGGAAAGAAGTTCCCGCCCCTTTTGTAAAATCGTGCCACACGGAAACGCGCGGCGCTGCAACACTACGGGGGGGGGTTTGGCATGCGCGAAAACGCACGCGGCTGCCGATGTGTGGGGGTGCCACTAACAAAAAAGGAGCATGCCAACAGATGGAGAGAGAGAGAGCAGAGTGACAGAAAGCTAAGCTGCTCCTCTCTTCCACTGTCCAGTCACAGGCTGGGGGTGTGAGGAGACCTGAAAGTGAAATTTCTTTATATTCTGTTCTATTTTATTCTATTCTTATTTTGAAATTCAAATTGTTTTTCGGACTTGAAGTTGTTTTTTAATTTGTTTTCGAACGTGTTTTCAAATTCAAATTTCGACCCGAAAAATCGGAGCTATTTTATCCTTCACGCAACTTTAAGCCTTGACACGTTGGGTATCTTTTTACTCATCTTTTATATTTTTATATATTTTTATTCTTTTATATTTTACCAAAAATAGGTATGATATTATGTCTGTTTGCACTAAAATTTATTCTCTTGTATTTTTTTTGTTTTTTGTGAAAATATCATGCAATATAAAAAAAAATGCAACTGACATTTCTTTATTCTTCAGGGTCTTTGCTAAAAAAAAAAAAAAAGGGCAAAATTATTGCAACTGTATGCCCTAAAATTAACTTTAGTGTATTTTTAAATTTCTTTTTTAAAAAATTGCTATGAACATGTTAAAGAGTATATATGAGGCTTTAATAATCGGGTTTATATCTGCAATTTAACAATCCATTCTATGCGTTTCCTGCTGGAGGAAGAGGTTCCTATTTATTAATGACTCGTCATGGGTCCTAGTAGTTTCACCACACGCTTACGCAATTGTTGCTGTCTGAGAGCCAAGACTTTAAATCATTACTTCCCCGACACACATGCTCCTCTCTGCTGTAGTACTTTTTTTTTTTTTTCTTGGCAAGTACACACTATTTCATAATCTTAGTCCCTCCCAACACAAATGTCCAGAATACATAACACTTAACCCTTTCACTGCCACTAAAGTTTTTCCATTTTTTGCAAACATGTTAAAATGCACGTTAGGCTTAAAAAGTAGTGATTGTGCCCCCCCCCCCCCCATATATCCCATAGTTTGTGAACTCTATAACTTTCCTACAGACTAAATAATAAATACTAATTTGGGTTATTTTCACCAAAGACATGTAGCAGAATACATCTCGGCCTAAATTTATGAAGAACAATTATTTATTTGCAAACTTTTATAACAGAAACAAAGAAACATGTTTTTTTTTTTGTTAATTTAGCAAAAAAAAAAAAAAACCAGCGGTGATTAAATACCACCAAAAGAAAGCTCTAGTTGTGTGAACAAAATGATGAAATATTAGTTTGGGTACAGCGTTGCATGACCGCGCAATTGTCATTCAAAGTGTGAGAGCGCTGAAACCTGAAAATTGTCCTGGGCAGGAAGTGCCCGGTATGAAAGTGGTTAAAGGGGACCCTGCACTAATTTACTAATTAACGAAAGGAAAAGTGTTGGATCCTTCCCTTTTTCCTCATTATTCTTTGTGTTACCATTTTGAGGAACTATCATCTACACCAGGGGTCTTCACATTTTCTGAACAAAGGGCCAGTTTTCTGGTCTTCTGACTTAAGGGGGGCTGAACTGTAACCAGTGGGAGTGGAAAATGCAGCAGAAACAGTGCCAAGTCATTGGTGTCAGTAGAAGGAATATTATCAGTGGAAGGACCGGTGCCCCAACATTGGTGTGAGTGGAAGGAGTGGTTCCCCAACACTGGTATCGATGAAAGAAAATTTGCCCCAATACTGGTGTTAGTGGAAGGACCGGTGCCTCAACATTGGTGTGAGTGGAAGGAGTGGTTCCCCAACACTGGTATCAATGAAAGACATTTTGCCCTAATACTGGTGCCCGTGGAAGGACCGGTGCCCCAACATTGGTGTGAGTGGAAGGAGTGGTTCCCCAACACTGGTATCAATGAAAAAAAATTTGCCCCAATACTGGTGCCTGTGGAAGGACCGGCACCCCAACATTGGTGTGAGTAGAAGGAGTGGTTCCCCACCACTGGTATCAATGAAAGAACATTTTCCCCAATACTGGCGTGAGTGGAAGGACCGGTGCCCCAACATTGGTGTGAGTGGAAGGAGTGGTTCCCCAACACTGGTATCAATGAAAAAAAAAATTGCCCCAATACTGGTGTCAGTGGAAGGAATAGTGCCCCATCTTTAGTGTTAGTGGCAGTAATAATGCCCTATATTGTATATCAGTGGCAGGAATAGTACCCCAATGATGGTACCAGTGGTAGGAAAAGTGCACCATCTTTAGTGTGTGTGGAAGTAATAGTGTTCTGTAGTTTCTATCAGTGGGAGGAATTATGTCCTAATGTCGGTGTTAGTGGAAAAAATGGTGCCTCATATCAGTGGGAGGAATAATGCCCCAAGGGTCAGATAAAGGCAATCAAAGGGCCGCATATGGCCCCGAGCCACAGTTTGGAGACCACTGATCTACATCTTAAAGTGTTACTAAACCCACAATCAGTCTATATATGTAGTAAAGCATTCTTGTTATCCTCACTGTGGAACCTAAGGGGTTAATCCTCTGCTTTGTGTAAAAAGGCTGTTTGATCCTGTCTTCTCTGCCCCTCCTCTTGCTGAAATGACCACCTGATACAGAATGAATCCCTAGTCACATGCACATGCTTAGTTTAGTGTGTATTGCTAGAGAGGGTTTTTTTTTTCTTTGGAGAGTGCATGTGATCAGCACAGGGCCAATCAACACTGTCCAGACAGAGGGTCAAGGGTTTCACATCCTCCTAAAGCAGAAAGAAAACTCCTCCTACAAGCTTTAACCAGTGCTCTGCTGAAGTCACAGGACTGTTCTAACTGCTGATGAGAAAAGATATTTAGCATTTTATATTTATTAAATAATTGCATTTCCATGTTCTGTGTACTGTGGGAGACAAGATATAGTGAATGCAGGGTCCAGGGTTTAGTATAATTTTAATTCAATTTCATACCAACTGGGCAACAGCAAGCGCACAGAAGACTCTATAGTATTCTTAAAGGGACATTGATCAATTATAAATGAGGGCTTTACATTTAATCCCTGTCGTCTAGTTCTGAGAACCCACAGTGAGCTTACCTTTTTTGCTAGGTAGGCCGCAGTTTGGAGACTACTGATCTACACCTTCATTCAATTTCATACCAACTGGGCCGCAACAAGCGCGCAGAAATCTATAGTATTGTTAAAGGGACATTGATCAATTATAAATGAGAGCTTCAGATTCAATCCCTGTCGTCTAGTTCTGAGAACCCACAGTGAGCTTACCTGTTTTGCTAGGTAGGCCGCAGTTTGGAGACTACTGATCTACACCTTCATTCAATTTCATACCAACTGGGCCCCAACAAGTGCGCAGAAGACTCTATAGTATTCTTAAAGGGACATTGATCAATTATAAATGAGAGCTTCACATTTAATCCCTGTCGTCTAGTTCTGAGAACTCACAGTGAGTTTACCTGTTTTGCTAGGTAGGCCGCAGTTTGGAGACTACTGATCTACATCTTCATTCAATTTCATGCCAACTGGGCCCCAACAAGTGCGCAGAAGACTCTACAGTATTCTTAAAGGGACAATGATCAATTATAAATGAGAGCTTCACATTCAATCCCTGTCGTCTAGTTCTGAGAACCCACAGTGAGCTTACCTGTTTTGCTAGGTAGACCGCAGTTTGGAGACTACTGATCTACACCTTCATTCAATTTCATACCAACTGGGCCCCAACAAGTGCGCAGAAGACTCTATAGTATTCTTAAAGGGACATTGATCAATTATAAATGAGAGCTTCACATTCAATCCCTGTCGTCTAGTTCTGAGAACCCTCAGTGAACATACCTGTTTTGCTAGGTAGGCCGCAGATTGGAGACTACTGATCTACACCTTCATTCAATTTCATATCGACTGGTGGAAACCCACGCAGGCACAGGGAGAGCATGCATGCTTTAGTCAGGTGTTGCTGTGGTTGGGATTCGAACCAACGACCCTGGTGCTGCCAGGCAGAAGTGCTCGCCATTTTGCCACTGTGCTGCCTACACCTCCTATTGGTTTCTACAATCTAGTGAGTGAGTCCATTTTACAGTTGCGGGCTCATTGTGGTCACAAGAGTACGGTGGTGTCAGCAGAGGTCGGGCTTTCAAAAGGAGGTCCAGATTGATAAGGGAACCCAAAAATGACTAAGCGACCTTTAAGGGGGTAGAGCTACTCTTGCGTTCCACCCCTTTCCATTCTGTCCTCGTAGGGCCCTTTAGACCATGAGTCCACTTTAGGACCACAGGTGGCCCAAATCCTTTCATTCCGAGGTCCGTCTATAATGAGTCAAAAAAACAAAAACGACGGTAAAACTATTTTTTCTTTTGTTCTTTTTTGCATTAAGCAGAGGTTAATCCCCCCCCCCCAGTCTTCCCCGTTATCTATTGACTCATTTCATTCATAATACACGCGTTCCTCCCCATCCCGCACTTCTGTACAAGGGTTCAGAAAGCTAATTGCGGAATTTTTTAGCTGAATGTCAGCTCTACCTTTACATCTAAATGTTTTAACTAGCATGTCTGTTCTCTGGGTGACCTTTTAAAAACTGATTACTGGGCACATTGACATTTCAATTTTGACATCGCTGACTTTTTAGGCCTTCAGCATTCTGTAAAACTTGTAACGTATCCGAGATTCTTGGCAGCGACATACAAGGTTGCAGTACAGGAGCGGAATACCACCGACACAGAAAGCGGTGTACAAGTCCGTCCTGACAACTAACCCTGTGTACTCCGGGGTCCCGGTGCTTAGGAATGGAAGCGGAGTGCCAAGATGGTGTCATTACCCACATGGAAGAAAAAGATATTTAAAAAATATTCTTCCCAAATATATTAACATATATTTGAAATACTACAGTTTTGGCCGTATTCAATATATTTATATATATATACTGCGTGTTGAAATACGTTTTTTATATATTACAAATAGAGATGAGCGAATCGAAGTATCCGAAGTGGAATTCGAGTCGAATATCGGAAAAATTTCGATTCGTGCCGAATCCGAAAAACAGCCTAATTCGGACGCGCGAATCGAAATTTTTCCGAAAATGGCGGCTGACATGTGCGGCGACGGAGCGGGGATGTCGGGGAAGGCGCGCAGACAAGGCGCGCTGCCCCATAATGCATTCCTCAACGACATGTGATCGCATCAGCCAATCAGCAGCCAGCCAGCCAGCACTGTGTAATGGTCGAGGTATATATAGCGGCCATTTTGGAAATCTTCATTTGCCTGCAGTCATTGAACAGAGGCAGACCGCTCTGTACTAGGGACAGGGACAGAGTTAGGGCCACAGAAACGAGAATTGGGGACAGAGAGAAGTTACTTAGGGACAGAGAACCATTACTCAGGGACACAGACTTGTTAATGAGGGCCACAGAATCGTTATTTAGGGACAAAGAAACGCTAGTTAGGGCCACAGAATTCATACTCAGGGACAGACAGAATTTTCACTCAGTGCCAGAGAATTGTTACTTAGGGCCACAGAAACGTTATTAGGGCCACAGAATTTTTACTCAGGGACAGACAGAATTGTTACTGAGTGCCAGAGAATTGTTACTCAGGGACAGACAGAATTGTTACTGAGTGCCAGAGAATTCTTACTCAGGGCCACAGAATTCATTCTCAGGGACAGACAGAATTGTTACTCAGGGACAGACAGAATTGTTACTGAGTGCCAGAGAATTGTTACTCAGGGACAGACAGAATTGTTACTGAGTGCCAGAGAATTGTTACTCAGGGACAGACAGAATTGTTACTGAGTGCCAGAGAATTGTTACTCGCACAGACACAAAATTGTTACTTGCACAGACACAGAATTGTTACTCGCACAGACACAGAATTGTTACTGAGTGCCAGAGAATTGTTACTCAGGGACAGACAGAATTGTTACTGAGTGCCAGAGAATTGTTACTCAGGGACAGACAGAATTGTTACTGAGTGCCAGAGAATTGTTACTCAGGGACAGACAGAATTGTTACTGAGTGCCAGAGAATTGTTACTCAGGGACAGACAGAATTGTTACTGAGTGCCAGAGAATTGTTACTCGCACAGACACAAAATTGTTACTTGCACAGACACAGAATTGTTACTCGCACAGACACAGAATTGTTACTCAGGGCCACAGAATTCATACTCAGGGACAGACAGAATTGTTACTGAGTGCCAGAGAATTGTTACTCAGGGACAGACAGAATTGTTACTGAGTGCCAGAGAATTGTTACTCAGGGACAGACAGAATTGTTACTGAGTGCCAGAGAATTGTTACTCGCACAGACACAAAATTGTTACTTGCACAGACACAGAATTGTTACTCGCACAGACACAGAATTGTTACTCAGGGCCACAGAATTCATACTCAGGGACAGACAGAATTGTTACTGAGTGCCAGAGAATTGTTACTCAGGGACAGACAGAATTGTTACTGAGTGCCAGAGAATTGTTACTCAGGGACAGACAGAATTGTTACTGAGTGCCAGAGAATTGTTACTCGCACAGACACAAAATTGTTACTTGCACAGACACAGAATTGTTACTCGCACAGACACAGAATTGTTACTCAGGGCCACAGAATTCATACTCAGGGACAGACAGAATTGTTACTGAGTGCCAGAGAATTGTTACTCAGGGACAGACAGAATTGTTACTGAGTGCCAGAGAATTGTTACTCAGGGACAGACAGAATTGTTACTGAGTGCCAGAGAATTGTTACTCGCACAGACACAAAATTGTTACTTGCACAGACACAGAATTGTTACTCGCACAGACACAGAATTGTTACTCAGGGCCACAGAATTCATACTCAGGGACAGACAGAATTGTTACTGAGTGCCAGAGAATTGTTACTCAGGGACAGACAGAATTGTTACTGAGTGCCAGAGAATTGTTACTCGCACAGACACAAAATTGTTACTTGCACAGACACAGAATTGTTACTCGCACAGACACAGAATTGTTACTCAGGGCCACAGAATTCATACTCAGGGACAGACAGAATTGTTACTGAGTGCCAGAGAATTGTTACTCAGGGACAGACAGAATTGTTACTGAGTGCCAGAGAATTGTTACTCAGGGACAGACAGAATTGTTACTGAGTGCCAGAGAATTGTTACTCGCACAGACACAAAATTGTTACTTGCACAGACACAGAATTGTTACTCGCACAGACACAGAATTGTTACTGAGTGCCAGAGAATTGTTACTCAGGGACAGACAGAATTGTTACTGAGTGCCAGAGAATTGTTACTCAGGGACAGACAGAATTGTTACTGAGTGCCAGAGAATTGTTACTCAGGGACAGACAGAATTGTTACTGAGTGCCAGAGAATTGTTACTCAGGGACAGACAGAATTGTTACTGAGTGCCAGAGAATTGTTACTCGCACAGACACAAAATTGTTACTTGCACAGACACAGAATTGTTACTCGCACAGACACAGAATTGTTACTCAGGGCCACAGAATTCATACTCAGGGACAGACAGAATTGTTACTGAGTGCCAGAGAATTGTTACTCAGGGACAGACAGAATTGTTACTGAGTGCCAGAGAATTGTTACTCAGGGACAGACAGAATTGTTACTGAGTGCCAGAGAATTGTTACTCGCACAGACACAAAATTGTTACTTGCACAGACACAGAATTGTTACTCGCACAGACACAGAATTGTTACTGAGTGCCAGAGAATTGTTACTCAGGGACAGACAGAATTGTTACTGAGTGCCAGAGAATTGTTACTCAGGGACAGACAGAATTGTTACTGAGTGCCAGAGAATTGTTACTCGCACAGACACAAAATTGTTACTTGCACAGACACAGAATTGTTACTCGCACAGACACAGAATTGTTACTCAGGGCCACAGAATTCATACTCAGGGACAGACAGAATTGTTACTGAGTGCCAGAGAATTGTTACTCAGGGACAGACAGAATTGTTACTGAGTGCCAGAGAATTGTTACTCAGGGACAGACAGAATTGTTACTGAGTGCCAGAGAATTGTTACTCGCACAGACACAAAATTGTTACTTGCACAGACACAGAATTGTTACTCGCACAGACACAGAATTGTTACTCAGGGCCACAGAATTCATACTCAGGGACAGACAGAATTGTTACTGAGTGCCAGAGAATTGTTACTCAGGGACAGACAGAATTGTTACTGAGTGCCAGAGAATTGTTACTCAGGGACAGACAGAATTGTTACTGAGTGCCAGAGAATTGTTACTCGCACAGACACAAAATTGTTACTTGCACAGACACAGAATTGTTACTCGCACAGACACAGAATTGTTACTCAGGGCCACAGAATTCATACTCAGGGACAGACAGAATTGTTACTGAGTGCCAGAGAATTGTTACTCAGGGACAGACAGATTTGTTACTGAGTGCAAGAGAATTGTTACTCAGGGACAGACAGAATTGTTACTGAGTGCCAAAGAATTGTTACTCGCACAGACACAAAATTGTTACTTGCACAGACACAGAATTGTTACTCGCACAGACACAGAATTGTTACTCGCACAGACACAGAATTGTTACTCAGGGCCACAGAATTCATACTCAGGGACAGACAGAATTGTTACTGAGTGCCAGAGAATTGTTACTCAGGGACACCTAATCGTTGAATTAAATAGTATGTCAGACAACATGCAGAGGAGTGGCAGAGGAGGCAATGTTTTAGGAGCGAGCAGACGTGGCAGCAGAGGAAGGGGTCGAGGCAGCAGTATTCGCAGCCAGAGGCCAGTGCTCCCGGTGTCATCCAGCGGTCGTGTCTCCACCGACAACCCTGCCGTCATTGATTGGTTGGCTCGGTCGTCTTCCTCTTCCCAGGTCACCTCTGACACCTACAGCCAACGGTCGGTGGGTACGTCAGACACAACCGTTAGTTGGCATGGCCCGGGAGCAAGCCCACTGAAATCACGTGTCCTCTACCTGCCCCTGTCCTTTGCTGTTCCCTCACCAAGCGAAGTATCGCATGCTGTGGGCTCAGCCCCACTGTACAGTGAGGAAGAGCTAACAGAGGGCGGTCAGGAACGGGGGGAGACATCGGCCTTTTCAGCAGCCAAGCGAACAAGTACTGGCGAGGAGAGTGGCTCGGTAGCCGGTCTAGAGACAGGTCTGTCTCCTGACCCAGACGCAGCCGAGGGGGCTAGTAGTGAGGCGGAGACCCTACTTGATGATGAGGAGGTTGATCGCACTTGGCAGCCTCGTCGTCATCAGGCAATTTCTTCCGCATCATCAGGAGAAGAGGGTGGCAGCTTGGCAGCGAGCAAAACAGTCGGTGGGTTGCCCAGGAGACAGCAGCAGGGTCGCATCAGTGTCAGTGGAGCCAAACGTCCACGGAGTAGAGCACCAGCTCCACTGCAGCCTACCACCACGGCCAGTAGTGGTGCCGGTGCGCACGGAGGAAGTAGCAGTCAGCCAGTGAAGAGTAGCGGGGGCAAAGTTTCCTACTCGGTGGTGTGGCAATTTTTCCTCAAGCCGCCCGAGGAAGTAAACGTAGCCGTATGTCGACTATGTGGCCAGAAATGCAAGCGTGGCCAGGGGGCCCATGTTGGGACTACAGCGTTGCGTCAGCATATGCAGCGTCACCATTCGGTGGCCTGGGAAAACCGTGATAAACATACGGCGGTTCTGCCTGCCCCAGCCCCCGCTCCATCACCCGCTCCGTTACTTGCTCCGTCACCCGACGTCGTCAATCGCCCTCTATCAGCCAGTCAAGGCTCCAACACCTCTGCTGAGGGGAGTTGTCGCTCGTTGGCATCTTCCGCTCGTTCAGATGCTCCTTCTCCTGCTACTCCTCTTCTCGGATTCCGTCAACAGTCTTTCTTGGAATCCGTATCCAAGAGACAACAGTTTGCGAGCACGCACCCGACGGTGCATTATTGAGTGAAATGGGTGGTTTTTCCACTCAGCGGACAGGAGTGGAGGAGCAGGAGCATCTGGTAGAGGAGGAGGAGGAGGAGACAGAGGACCCAGACGCACCGTGGCAGTATGCTGTGGAGATGGAGGCAGGGAGTCCCTCGCATTCCTTGGCACAAATGGCCCATAGCATGCTCGGTTGCTTGCGTAGCGACAGCCGAATAATAACCATCAGACAGAGGGATGACTTTTGGCTGTCCACCTTGTTGGACCCTCGCTACCGGTCCAAAATGGTGGCCTTTTTCACACCTGCTGAGAGGGAGGCCAAAATTACGTACTATAAAAACCACCTATGTAGTCAGTTGGTCTCTGCCTTTGTGCGCCAACGTCCATCCTCAGACACTGTGGGCCCTGTGCGCTCGCGTTCCGCTGGCATGGCAGCAGGGGAGGGGTGGGGTGGTAGGAGCAGTGGCAGCTCCACCAGCAGTGGCTGCCTCAGTCTGCAGTCGATGATGAGTAGCTTTCTTCACCAGCGCAGTGAGGAAACTACTAACCAGCCGCAGCAGCAGCAGCAGCATCAGGTGGACCTGGAGCAGGAGCTCAAACAACAGGCTTGGGCCTACTTGGACAGCACCCTGCCAACCGAGGTAGACAATCCCCTTGACTACTGGGCAACGAAACTTGACCTTTGGCCCCAACTAGCTGAATTTGCCCTTGAAAGGCTGTCATGCCCGGCCAGTAGCGTGGCATCGGAGCGCGTGTTTAGTGCGGCAGGAGGTATTGTAACTCCGCGGAGGACACGACTGTCCACCCAAAGTGTGGAGAGACTCACGTTTGTGAAAATGAATCAGGCGTGGATTAGTCTGGATTTCAAACCACCAGTTCCTGACACAACTGACTAAATCCGCCATGAATCATGCCTCAAACATGTGCCACTTTCAGGTCTCCTCACACTGCTGGTGTGTTTAATTTTTTGACATAGGGTGCTGGCAGATTACGGGCCTCCTATAGCTGCTGCCAGGCCCCTAATCTGCCATGGGCCCCTATATACCGCCTCCTCATGCTGCTGCCAAGTCCAGAGTCTGTCATGGGTCCCTGTATGGCCTCCCATTGCTGCTGTCTCCATCGCCACACTCTGCTGCCATGTGCCACTTTCAGGTCTCTTCACACTGCTGGTGTGTTAAATTTTTTGACATAGGGTGCAGGCAGATTACGGGCCTCACATAGCTGCTGCCAGGCCCCTAATCTGCCATGGGCCCCTATATACCGCCTCCTCATGCTGCTGCCAAGTCTAGAGTCTCTCATGGGTCCCTGTACGGCCTCCCATTGCTGCTGTCTCCATCGCCACACTCTGCTGCCATGTGCCACTTTCAGGTCTCTTCACACTGCTGGTGTGTTAAATTTTTTGACATAGGGTGCAGGCAGATTACGGGCCTCACATAGCTGCTGCCAGGCCCCTAATCTGCCATGGGCCCCTATATACCGCCTCCTCATGCTGCTGCCAAGTCCAGAGTCTCTCATGGGTCCCTGTACGGCCTCCCATTGCTGCTGTCTCCATCGCCACACTCTGCTGCCATGTGCCACTTTCAGGTCTCCTTCACACTGCTGGTGTGTTAAATTTTTTGACATAGGGTGCAGGCAGATTACGGGCCTCACATAGCTGCTGCCAGGCCCCTAATCTGCCATGGGCCCCTATATACCGCCTCCTCATGCTGCTGCCAAGTCCAGAGTCTCTCATGGGTCCCTGTACGGCCTCCCATTGCTGCTGTCTCCATCGCCACACTCTGCTGCCATGTGCCACTTTCAGGTCTCTTCACACTGCTGGTGTGTTAAATTTTTTGACATAGGGTGCAGGCAGATTACGGGCCTCACATAGCTGCTGCCAGGCCCCTAATCTGCCATGGGCCCCTATATACCGCCTCCTCATGCTGCTGCCAAGTCCAGAGTCTCTCATGGGTCCCTGTACGGCCTCCCATTGCTGCTGTCTCCATCGCCACACTCTGCTGCCATGTGCCACTTTCAGGTCTCCTTCACACTGCTGGTGTGTTAAATTTTTTGACATAGGGTGCAGGCAGATTACGGGCCTCACATAGCTGCTGCCAGGCCCCTAATCTGCCATGGGCCCCTATAAACCGCCTCCTCATGCTGCTGCCAAGTCTAGAGTCTCTCATGGGTCCCTGTACGGCCTCCCATTGCTGCTGTCTCCATCGCCACACTCTGCTGCCATGTGCCACTTTCAGGTCTCTTCACACTGCTGGTGTGTTTAATTTTTTGACATAGGGTGCAGGCAGATTACGGGCCTCACATAGCTGCTGCCAGGCCCCTAATCTGCCATGGGCCCCTATATACCGCCTCCTCATGCTGCTGCCAAGTCTAGAGTCTCTCATGGGTCCCTGTACGGCCTCCCATTGCTGCTGTCTCCATCGCCACACTCTGCTGCCATGTGCCACTTTCAGGTCTCTTCACACTGCTGGTGTGTTAAATTTTTTGACATAGGGTGCAGGCAGATTACGGGCCTCACATAGCTGCTGCCAGGCCCCTAATCTGCCATGGGCCCCTATAAACCGCCTCCTCATGCTGCTGCCAAGTCTAGAGTCTGTCATGGGTCCCTGTACGGCCTCCCATTGCTGCTGTCTCCATCGCCACACTCTGCCATGTGCCACTTTCAGGTCTCTTCACACTGCTGGTGTGTTTAATTTTTTGACATAGGGTGCAGGCAGATTACGGGCCTCACATAGCTGCTGCCAGGCCCCTAATCTGCCATGGGCCCCTATATACCGCCTCCTCATGCTGCTGCCAAGTCCAGAGTCTCTCATGGGTCCCTGTACGGCCTCCCATTGCTGCTGTCTCCATCGCCACACTCTGCTGCCATGTGCCACTTTCAGGTCTCTTCACACTGCTGGTGTGTTAAATTTTTTGACATAGGGTGCAGGCAGATTACGGGCCTCACATAGCTGCTGCCAGGCCCCTAATCTGCCATGGGCCCCTATATACCGCCTCCTCATGCTGCTGCCAAGTCTAGAGTCTCTCATGGGTCCCTGTACGGCCTCCCATTGCTGCTGTCTCCATCGCCACACTCTGCTGCCATGTGCCACTTTCAGGTCTCTTCACACTGCTGGTGTGTTAAATTTTTTGACATAGGGTGCAGGCAGATTACGGGCCTCACATAGCTGCTGCCAGGCCCCTAATCTGCCATGGGCCCCTATATACCGCCTCCTCATGCTGCTGCCAAGTCCAGAGTCTCTCATGGGTCCCTGTACGGCCTCCCATTGCTGCTGTCTCCATCGCCACACTCTGCTGCCATGTGCCACTTTCAGGTCTCCTTCACACTGCTGGTGTGTTAAATTTTTTGACATAGGGTGCAGGCAGATTACGGGCCTCACATAGCTGCTGCCAGGCCCCTAATCTGCCATGGGCCCCTATAAACCGCCTCCTCATGCTGCTGCCAAGTCTAGAGTCTCTCATGGGTCCCTGTACGGCCTCCCATTGCTGCTGTCTCCATCGCCACACTCTGCTGCCATGTGCCACTTTCAGGTCTCTTCACACTGCTGGTGTGTTTAATTTTTTGACATAGGGTGCAGGCAGATTACGGGCCTCACATAGCTGCTGCCAGGCCCCTAATCTGCCATGGGCCCCTATATACCGCCTCCTCATGCTGCTGCCAAGTCTAGAGTCTCTCATGGGTCCCTGTACGGCCTCCCATTGCTGCTGTCTCCATCGCCACACTCTGCTGCCATGTGCCACTTTCAGGTCTCTTCACACTGCTGGTGTGTTAAATTTTTTGACATAGGGTGCAGGCAGATTACGGGCCTCACATAGCTGCTGCCAGGCCCCTAATCTGCCATGGGCCCCTATATACCGCCTCCTCATGCTGCTGCCAAGTCCAGAGTCTCTCATGGGTCCCTGTACGGCCTCCCATTGCTGCTGTCTCCATCGCCACACTCTGCTGCCATGTGCCACTTTCAGGTCTCCTTCACACTGCTGGTGTGTTAAATTTTTTGACATAGGGTGCAGGCAGATTACGGGCCTCACATAGCTGCTGCCAGGCCCCTAATCTGCCATGGGCCCCTATAAACCGCCTCCTCATGCTGCTGCCAAGTCTAGAGTCTCTCATGGGTCCCTGTACGGCCTCCCATTGCTGCTGTCTCCATCGCCACACTCTGCTGCCATGTGCCACTTTCAGGTCTCTTCACACTGCTGGTGTGTTTAATTTTTTGACATAGGGTGCTGCAAGATAACGGGCCTCACATAGCTGCTGCCAGGCCCCTAATCTGCCATGGGCCCCTATATACCGCCTCCTCATGCTGCTGCCAAGTCCAGAGTCTCTCATGGGTCCCTGTACGGCCTCCCATTGCTGCTGTCTCCATCGCCACACTCTGCTGCCATGTGCCACTTTCAGGTCTCTTCACACTGCTGGTGTGTTAAATTTTTTGACATAGGGTGCAGGCAGATTACGGGCCTCACATAGCTGCTGCCAGGCCCCTAATCTGCCATGGGCCCCTATATACCGCCTCCTCATGCTGCTGCCAAGTCCAGAGTCTCTCATGGGTCCCTGTACGGCCTCCCATTGCTGCTGTCTCCATCGCCACACTCTGCTGCCATGTGCCACTTTCAGGTCTCCTTCACACTGCTGGTGTGTTAAATTTTTTGACATAGGGTGCAGGCAGATTACGGGCCTCACATAGCTGCTGCCAGGCCCCTAATCTGCCATGGGCCCCTATAAACCGCCTCCTCATGCTGCTGCCAAGTCTAGAGTCTGTCATGGGTCCCTGTACGGCCTCCCATTGCTGCTGTCTCCATCGCCACACTCTGCCATGTGCCACTTTCAGGTCTCTTCACACTGCTGGTGTGTTGAATTTTTTGACATAGGGTGCAGGCAGATTACGGGCCTCACATAGCTGCTGCCAGGCCCCTAATCTGCCATGGGCCCCTATATACCGCCTCCTCATGCTGCTGCCAAGTCCAGAGTCTCTCATGGGTCCCTGTACGGCCTCCCATTGCTGCTGTCTCCATCGCCACACTCTGCTGCCATGTGCCACTTTCAGGTCTCTTCACACTGCTGGTGTGTTAAATTTTTTGACATAGGGTGCAGGCAGATTACGGGCCTCACATAGCTGCTGCCAGGCCCCTAATCTGCCATGGGCCCCTATATACCGCCTCCTCATGCTGCTGCCAAGTCCAGAGTCTCTCATGGGTCCCTGTACGGCCTCCCATTGCTGCTGTCTCCATCGCCACACTCTGCTGCCATGTGCCACTTTCAGGTCTCTTCACACTGCTGGTGTGTTAAATTTTTTGACATAGGGTGCAGGCAGATTACGGGCCTCACATAGCTGCTGCCAGGCCCCTAATCTGCCATGGGCCCCTATATACCGCCTCCTCATGCTGCTGCCAAGTCCAGAGTCTCTCATGGGTCCCTGTACGGCCTCCCATTGCTGCTGTCTCCATCGCCACACTCTGCTGCCATGTGCCACTTTCAGGTCTCCTTCACACTGCTGGTGTGTTAAATTTTTTGACATAGGGTGCAGGCAGATTACGGGCCTCACATAGCTGCTGCCAGGCCCCTAATCTGCCATGGGCCCCTATATACCGCCTCCTCATGCTGCTGCCAAGTCCAGAGTCTCTCATGGGTCCCTGTACGGCCTCCCATTGCTGCTGTCTCCATCGCCACACTCTGCTGCCATGTGCCACTTTCAGGTCTCTTCACACTGCTGGTGTGTTAAATTTTTTGACATAGGGTGCAGGCAGATTACGGGCCTCACATAGCTGCTGCCAGGCCCCTAATCTGCCATGGGCCCCTATATACCGCCTCCTCATGCTGCTGCCAAGTCCAGAGTCTCTCATGGGTCCCTGTACGGCCTCCCATTGCTGCTGTCTCCATCGCCACACTCTGCTGCCATGTGCCACTTTCAGGTCTCCTTCACACTGCTGGTGTGTTAAATTTTTTGACATAGGGTGCAGGCAGATTACGGGCCTCACATAGCTGCTGCCAGGCCCCTAATCTGCCATGGGCCCCTATAAACCGCCTCCTCATGCTGCTGCCAAGTCTAGAGTCTCTCATGGGTCCCTGTACGGCCTCCCATTGCTGCTGTCTCCATCGCCACACTCTGCTGCCATGTGCCACTTTCAGGTCTCTTCACACTGCTGGTGTGTTTAATTTTTTGACATAGGGTGCAGGCAGATTACGGGCCTCACATAGCTGCTGCCAGGCCCCTAATCTGCCATGGGCCCCTATATACCGCCTCCTCATGCTGCTGCCAAGTCTAGAGTCTCTCATGGGTCCCTGTACGGCCTCCCATTGCTGCTGTCTCCATCGCCACACTCTGCTGCCATGTGCCACTTTCAGGTCTCTTCACACTGCTGGTGTGTTAAATTTTTTGACATAGGGTGCAGGCAGATTACGGGCCTCACATAGCTGCTGCCAGGCCCCTAATCTGCCATGGGCCCCTATATACCGCCTCCTCATGCTGCTGCCAAGTCCAGAGTCTCTCATGGGTCCCTGTACGGCCTCCCATTGCTGCTGTCTCCATCGCCACACTCTGCTGCCATGTGCCACTTTCAGGTCTCCTTCACACTGCTGGTGTGTTAAATTTTTTGACATAGGGTGCAGGCAGATTACGGGCCTCACATAGCTGCTGCCAGGCCCCTAATCTGCCATGGGCCCCTATAAACCGCCTCCTCATGCTGCTGCCAAGTCTAGAGTCTCTCATGGGTCCCTGTACGGCCTCCCATTGCTGCTGTCTCCATCGCCACACTCTGCTGCCATGTGCCACTTTCAGGTCTCTTCACACTGCTGGTGTGTTTAATTTTTTGACATAGGGTGCTGCAAGATAACGGGCCTCACATAGCTGCTGCCAGGCCCCTAATCTGCCATGGGCCCCTATATACCGCCTCCTCATGCTGCTGCCAAGTCCAGAGTCTCTCATGGGTCCCTGTACGGCCTCCCATTGCTGCTGTCTCCATCGCCACACTCTGCTGCCATGTGCCACTTTCAGGTCTCTTCACACTGCTGGTGTGTTAAATTTTTTGACATAGGGTGCAGGCAGATTACGGGCCTCACATAGCTGCTGCCAGGCCCCTAATCTGCCATGGGCCCCTATATACCGCCTCCTCATGCTGCTGCCAAGTCCAGAGTCTCTCATGGGTCCCTGTACGGCCTCCCATTGCTGCTGTCTCCATCGCCACACTCTGCTGCCATGTGCCACTTTCAGGTCTCCTTCACACTGCTGGTGTGTTAAATTTTTTGACATAGGGTGCAGGCAGATTACGGGCCTCACATAGCTGCTGCCAGGCCCCTAATCTGCCATGGGCCCCTATAAACCGCCTCCTCATGCTGCTGCCAAGTCTAGAGTCTGTCATGGGTCCCTGTACGGCCTCCCATTGCTGCTGTCTCCATCGCCACACTCTGCCATGTGCCACTTTCAGGTCTCTTCACACTGCTGGTGTGTTGAATTTTTTGACATAGGGTGCAGGCAGATTACGGGCCTCACATAGCTGCTGCCAGGCCCCTAATCTGCCATGGGCCCCTATATACCGCCTCCTCATGCTGCTGCCAAGTCCAGAGTCTCTCATGGGTCCCTGTACGGCCTCCCATTGCTGCTGTCTCCATCGCCACACTCTGCTGCCATGTGCCACTTTCAGGTCTCTTCACACTGCTGGTGTGTTAAATTTTTTGACATAGGGTGCAGGCAGATTACGGGCCTCACATAGCTGCTGCCAGGCCCCTAATCTGCCATGGGCCCCTATATACCGCCTCCTCATGCTGCTGCCAAGTCCAGAGTCTCTCATGGGTCCCTGTACGGCCTCCCATTGCTGCTGTCTCCATCGCCACACTCTGCTGCCATGTGCCACTTTCAGGTCTCCTTCACACTGCTGGTGTGTTAAATTTTTTGACATAGGGTGCAGGCAGATTACGGGCCTCACATAGCTGCTGCCAGGCCCCTAATCTGCCATGGGCCCCTATAAACCGCCTCCTCATGCTGCTGCCAAGTCTAGAGTCTGTCATGGGTCCCTGTACGGCCTCCCATTGCTGCTGTCTCCATCGCCACACTCTGCCATGTGCCACTTTCAGGTCTCTTCACACTGCTGGTGTGTTGAATTTTTTGACATAGGGTGCAGGCAGATTACGGGCCTCACATAGCTGCTGCCAGGCCCCTAATCTGCCATGGGCCCCTATATACCGCCTCCTCATGCTGCTGCCAAGTCCAGAGTCTCTCATGGGTCCCTGTACGGCCTCCCATTGCTGCTGTCTCCATCGCCACACTCTGCTGCCATGTGCCACTTTCAGGTCTCTTCACACTGCTGGTGTGTTAAATTTTTTGACATAGGGTGCAGGCAGATTACGGGCCTCACATAGCTGCTGCCAGGCCCCTAATCTGCCATGGGCCCCTATATACCGCCTCCTCATGCTGCTGCCAAGTCCAGAGTCTCTCATGGGTCCCTGTACGGCCTCCCATTGCTGCTGTCTCCATCGCCACACTCTGCTGCCATGTGCCACTTTCAGGTCTCTTCACACTGCTGGTGTGTTAAATTTTTTGACATAGGGTGCAGGCAGATTACGGGCCTCACATAGCTGCTGCCAGGCCCCTAATCTGCCATGGGCCCCTATATACCGCCTCCTCATGCTGCTGCCAAGTCCAGAGTCTCTCATGGGTCCCTGTACGGCCTCCCATTGCTGCTGTCTCCATCGCCACACTCTGCTGCCATGTGCCACTTTCAGGTCTCCTTCACACTGCTGGTGTGTTAAATTTTTTGACATAGGGTGCAGGCAGATTACGGGCCTCACATAGCTGCTGCCAGGCCCCTAATCTGCCATGGGCCCCTATATACCGCCTCCTCATGCTGCTGCCAAGTCCAGAGTCTCTCATGGGTCCCTGTACGGCCTCCCATTGCTGCTGTCTCCATCGCCACACTCTGCTGCCATGTGCCACTTTCAGGTCTCTTCACACTGCTGGTGTGTTAAATTTTTTGACATAGGGTGCAGGCAGATTACGGGCCTCACATAGCTGCTGCCAGGCCCCTAATCTGCCATGGGCCCCTATATACCGCCTCCTCATGCTGCTGCCAAGTCCAGAGTCTCTCATGGGTCCCTGTACGGCCTCCCATTGCTGCTGTCTCCATCGCCACACTCTGCTGCCATGTGCCACTTTCAGGTCTCCTTCACACTGCTGGTGTGTTAAATTTTTTGACATAGGGTGCAGGCAGATTACGGGCCTCACATAGCTGCTGCCAGGCCCCTAATCTGCCATGGGCCCCTATAAACCGCCTCCTCATGCTGCTGCCAAGTCTAGAGTCTCTCATGGGTCCCTGTACGGCCTCCCATTGCTGCTGTCTCCATCGCCACACTCTGCTGCCATGTGCCACTTTCAGGTCTCTTCACACTGCTGGTGTGTTTAATTTTTTGACATAGGGTGCAGGCAGATTACGGGCCTCACATAGCTGCTGCCAGGCCCCTAATCTGCCATGGGCCCCTATATACCGCCTCCTCATGCTGCTGCCAAGTCTAGAGTCTCTCATGGGTCCCTGTACGGCCTCCCATTGCTGCTGTCTCCATCGCCACACTCTGCTGCCATGTGCCACTTTCAGGTCTCTTCACACTGCTGGTGTGTTAAATTTTTTGACATAGGGTGCAGGCAGATTACGGGCCTCACATAGCTGCTGCCAGGCCCCTAATCTGCCATGGGCCCCTATATACCGCCTCCTCATGCTGCTGCCAAGTCCAGAGTCTCTCATGGGTCCCTGTACGGCCTCCCATTGCTGCTGTCTCCATCGCCACACTCTGCTGCCATGTGCCACTTTCAGGTCTCCTTCACACTGCTGGTGTGTTAAATTTTTTGACATAGGGTGCAGGCAGATTACGGGCCTCACATAGCTGCTGCCAGGCCCCTAATCTGCCATGGGCCCCTATAAACCGCCTCCTCATGCTGCTGCCAAGTCTAGAGTCTGTCATGGGTCCCTGTACGGCCTCCCATTGCTGCTGTCTCCATCGCCACACTCTGCCATGTGCCACTTTCAGGTCTCTTCACACTGCTGGTGTGTTGAATTTTTTGACATAGGGTGCAGGCAGATTACGGGCCTCACATAGCTGCTGCCAGGCCCCTAATCTGCCATGGGCCCCTATATACCGCCTCCTCATGCTGCTGCCAAGTCCAGAGTCTCTCATGGGTCCCTGTACGGCCTCCCATTGCTGCTGTCTCCATCGCCACACTCTGCTGCCATGTGCCACTTTCAGGTCTCTTCACACTGCTGGTGTGTTAAATTTTTTGACATAGGGTGCAGGCAGATTACGGGCCTCACATAGCTGCTGCCAGGCCCCTAATCTGCCATGGGCCCCTATAAACCGCCTCCTCATGCTGCTGCCAAGTCTAGAGTCTCTCATGGGTCCCTGTACGGCCTCCCATTGCTGCTGTCTCCATCGCCACACTCTGCTGCCATGTGCCACTTTCAGGTCTCTTCACACTGCTGGTGTGTTAAATTTTTTGACATAGGGTGCAGGCAGATTACGGGCCTCACATAGCTGCTGCCAGGCCCCTAATCTGCCATGGGCCCCTATATACCGCCTCCTCATGCTGCTGCCAAGTCTAGAGTCTCTCATGGGTCCCTGTACGGCCTCCCATTGCTGCTGTCTCCATCGCCACACTCTGCTGCCATGTGCCACTTTCAGGTCTCTTCACACTGCTGGTGTGTTAAATTTTTTGACATAGGGTGCAGGCAGATTACGGGCCTCACATAGCTGCTGCCAGGCCCCTAATCTGCCATGGGCCCCTATATACCGCCTCCTCATGCTGCTGCCAAGTCTAGAGTCTCTCATGGGTCCCTGTACGGCCTCCCATTGCTGCTGTCTCCATCGCCACACTCTGCTGCCATGTGCCACTTTCAGGTCTCTTCACACTGCTGGTGTGTTAAATTTTTTGACATAGGGTGCAGGCAGATTACGGGCCTCACATAGCTGCTGCCAGGCCCCTAATCTGCCATGGGCCCCTATATACCGCCTCCTCATGCTGCTGCCAAGTCCAGAGTCTCTCATGGGTCCCTGTACGGCCTCCCATTGCTGCTGTCTCCATCGCCACACTCTGCTGCCATGTGCCACTTTCAGGTCTCCTTCACACTGCTGGTGTGTTAAATTTTTTGACATAGGGTGCAGGCAGATTACGGGCCTCACATAGCTGCTGCCAGGCCCCTAATCTGCCATGGGCCCCTATAAACCGCCTCCTCATGCTGCTGCCAAGTCTAGAGTCTCTCATGGGTCCCTGTACGGCCTCCCATTGCTGCTGTCTCCATCGCCACACTCTGCTGCCATGTGCCACTTTCAGGTCTCTTCACACTGCTGGTGTGTTGAATTTTTTGACATAGGGTGCTGGCAGATTACGGGCCTCCCATTGCTGCTGCCAGACATGTAATCTGCCATGGGCCCCCGTACCGACTCCTCATGCTGTGACGTTGCAACAAGGTGTAATTCAACCCTACATATGTTAGACCGCCTTTACGAACAGCTAAAGGCCATCACAGATTTCCTGATGTTAAAAGCGGATAAAGGTACTCCCTGTGTAACTTAGATGTCAGCCATTGTCAGCTCATGTGTGACACCTGCGCTTGCTCAGGCCCTTTGAGGAGGCCACGCTATTCGTGAGTCGGCAGGACTATGGGATGAATGAGGTCAAATCGGCCATGGGCCCCCGTACCGCCTGTTCACGCTGATGCTGGTCCCACAGTGTGACCTGGGTCCCTGTACGGCCTCCCATTGCTTCCACTCTGCCATGTACCTCTTTGAAATCTCCTCACACTCCTGCGGTTGTCCATTTTGTCATAGGTTGCTGGCAGATTAGCGGCCTTCCATAGGTGCCGCCAGGCCCCATATCGACCATGGGCCCCCGTACCTCCTGGTCACGCTGCTGCTGAGCCCACAGTGTGACCTGGGTCCCTGTACGGCCTCCCATTGCTTCCACTCTGCCATGTGCCACTTTGAAATCTCCTCACACTCCTGCGGTTGTCCATTTTGTCATAGGTTGCTGGCAGATTACAGGCCTTCCATAGGTGCCACCAAGCCCCATATCGGCCATGGGCCCCCGTACCGCCTGGTCACGCTGCTGCTGGGCCCACAGTGTGACCTGGGTCCCTGTACCGCCTCCCATTGCTCCCACTCTGCCATGTGCCACTTTCAGGTCTCCTCACGCTCCTGCTGGTTTCCATTTTGTCATAGGTTGCTGTATGGCCTCCCATTGCTGCTGCCTCCACCGCCACACTGTGGCTCCAAACACTGGTTTTGGCCCCGTGACTGGCCAAAGGAGTGAAGTGTGCAGTGATTCTAAGATCGACGGCACTCATCTGCATGTCATACTGCCTGACAGTATTATTTCTCTTCCCCAGCAGACTCCAAGGGCATTTAAATTAAAGGTACAGTGTTCTGCACTAATATTAAGTCTCTCTGAAGCCTAGAAACACCCTTTTTTAAGTTAAATTCACAGCGAATTTATTCGACTCGAATCGAATATTGTCCACGAATTCGCCGAATCAGTCGAATCGAATTTTTCATTTCTTCGCTCATCTCTAATTACAAAGTAGATGAAAAATATTTTTTAAAATATATCTTTTTTTTTTTTACCACTTGCCGACCGCAGATAGCCGAATGACGGCTTCACTGCGGCCGGCCATTTCTGCGAGGGCGTTATATGACGCACACCTACGGACACAGCTGATCACGTGATGTGGTAAAAGGCCAATCACAGCGGCCTTTAACCACGTGATCAGCCGTGTCCAATGACACACTGATCACCAGGAAATGCGATTGCCGGTTATCGGCTGCACTTTCCTCACGCTGTCACAGTGCCAGGAAAGTACTGCCGAGAACCGGCAGTTGTCAGGAGGGATCGGCAGCAATCATCAGGGCAGTAATGATCAGTGGATACAAATGGAGAAACAGAAAAAGGGGCGCACCGACCTAGTGCATTATCGTTTAAAATAATTTATTAAAGAAACAAAAATAGATATCATACTCACTATGGACATAATAACACAGGCATGTCAGACTGAACAAGATGTATGATTCAAACAACATCTGAGTCCATACGATGGAACCCTGGATGACCAACTTTCTAACGGGTTTCGAGGACACAGCTTCTTTCTCCAACCCACACTGATGATCAGTGCCCTGATGATCGGTGCCCAGCAGTGCCGCCCACAAGTGCCCACAAGTGCCGCCTGCAAGTGTACAGCAGTGCCACCCACCTGTGACCATCAGTGCCCACCAGTGCCACCCTCAGTGCAACCCGGCAGTGCCATCCAGCAGTGCCCAGAAGCGCAGCCAGTCAGTGCCAAGCAGTGCCGACAGTCAGTGCCATCAGTCAGTGTCGCCCAGGGGTGGACTGAAAACTCATGGGGCCCCCGGGCAATAGGGGATCATGGGGCCCCTGTGTTCTTGCCCAAACACAAAAAAGCCTATGAAAAAGGTACCAGGGGCATCTCATGGGGCCCCCTACTGACCCCGGGCCCTTGGGCAGTGCCCGAGTTTCCAAATGGTCAGTCCGCCCCTGGTGTCGCCTATCAGTGCCCATCATCAGTGCCAGCTCATCAGTGCCACCTATCAGTGCCAGCTCATCAGTGCCGCCTATCAGTGCCAGCTCATCAGTGCCAGCTATCAGTGCTGCCTATCAGTGCTCATCAGTGCCACCTATCAGTGCCAGCTCATCAGTGCCGCCTATCAGTGCCAGCTATCAGTGCTGCCTATCAGTGCTCATCAGTGCCGCCTATCAGTGCCAGCTCATCAGTGCCAGCTATCAATGCTGCCTATCAGTGCTCATCAGTGCCACCTATCAGTGCCAGCTCATCAGTGCCGCCTATCAGTGCCAGCTATCAGTGCTGCCTATCAGTGCTCATCAGTGTCACCTATCCGTGCCACCTCATCAGTGCTGCCTATCAGTGCCGCCTATCAGTGCCCATCAGTGCTGCCTATCAGTGCCGCCTATCAGTGCCCATCAGTGCCACCTATCAGTGCAGCCTCATCAACGCACATCATTGAAGAAGAAAATTTACCTGTTTTCAAAATTTTATAATAGAAACAAAGAAAAACATTTTTGGTTTTCAAATTGTTTGCTTTTTTTTGTTTATAGTGCAAAACAAAAAACCACAGCGGTGAGTAAATACCACCAAAAGAAAGCTCTATTTGTGTGAAAAAAATTATAAAAATTTCATATGGGTACAGTGTTGCATGACCGCGCAATTGTCATTCAAAGTGCGAGAGCGCTGAAAGCTGAAAATTGGCCTGGGCAGGAAGGGGGTATAAGTGCCCTGTAGGCAGGAAGGGGGTATAAGTGCCCTGTAGGCAGGAAGGGGGTATAAGTGCCCGGTAGGCGAGGGGATAAATATATTCTTCAGATTATTTTTAACATATAAAAAAGTAATTTTAACATATTTTTACATATATTTGTAAATGCATTAAAAAATGTAGATTGAATGTATTTTTAAAGACATACAGTATATTTGAAAATGTATTTTTTAAAAATATTTTTCATATATTTGTAATAAAAATGCATTTCAACATATAGTATATATATATACACTCAGGTCCATAAATATTGGGACATCGACACAATTCTAACATTTTTGGCTCTATACACCACCACAATGGATTTGAAATGAAACGAACAAGATGTGCTTTAACTGCAGACTGTCAGCTTTAATTTGAGGGTATTTACATCCAAATCAGGTGAACGGTGTAGGAATTACAACAGTTTGTATATGTGCCTCACACTTGTTAAGGTACCAAAAGTAATGAGACAATTGGCTTCTCAGCTGTTCCATGGCCAGGTGTGTGTTATTCCCTCATTATCCCAATTACAATGAGCAGATAAAAGGTCCAGAGTTCATTTCAGGTGTGCTTTTTGCATTTGGAATCTGTTGCTGTCAACTCTCAAGATGAGATCCAAAGAGCTGTCACTATCAGTGAAGCAAGCCATTATTAGGCTGAAAAAACAAAACAAACCCATCAGAGAGATAGCAAAAACATTAGGCGTGGCCAAAACAACTGTTTGGAACATTCTTAAAAAGAAGGAACGCACCGGTGAGCTCAGCAACACCAAAAGACCCGGAAGACCACGGAAAACAACTGTGGTGGATGACCGAAGAATTCTTTCCCTGGTGAAGAAAACACCCTTCACAACAGTTGGCCAGATCAAGAACACTCTCCAGGAGGTAGGTGTATGTGTGTCAAAGTCAACAATCAAGAGAAGACTTCACCAGAGTGAATACAGAGGGTTCACCACAAGATGCAAACCATTGGTGAGCCTCAAAAACAGGAAGGCCAGATTAGAGTTTGCCAAACAACATCTAAAAAAGCCTTCACAGTTCTGGAACAACATCCTATGGACAGATGAGACCAACATCAACTTGTACCAGAGTGATGGGAAGAGAAGAGTATGGGGAAGGAAAGGAACTGCTCATGATCCTAAGCATACCACCTCATCAGTGAAGCATGGTGGTGGTAGTGTCATGGCGTGGGCATGTATGGCTGCCAATGGAACTGGTTCTCTTGTATTTATTGATGATGTGACTGCTGACAAAAGCAGCCGGATGAATTCTGAAGTGTTTCGGGCAATATTATCTGCTCATATTCAGCCAAATGCTTCAGAACTCATTGGACGCCGCTTCACAGTGCAGATGGACAATGACCCAAAGCAGACTGCAAAAGCAACCAAAGAGTTTTTTAAGGGAAAGAAGTGGAATGTTCTGCAATGGCCAAGTCAATCACCTGACCTGAATCCGATTGAGCATGCATTTCACTTGCTGAAGACAAAACTGAAGGGAAAATGCCCCAAGAACAAGCAGGAACTGAAGACAGTTGCAGTAGAGGCCTGGCAGAGCATCACCAGGGATGAAACCCAGCGTCTGGTGATGTCTATGCGTTCCAGACTTCAGGCTGTAATTGACTGCAAAGGATTTGTAACCAAGTATTAAAAAGTGAAAATTTGATTTATGATTATTATTCTGTCCCATTACTTTTGGCCCCTTAACAAGTGGGAGGCACATATGCAAACTGTTGTAATTCCTACACTGTTCACCTGATTTGGATGTAAATACCCTCAAGTTAAAGCTGACAGTCTGCAGTTAAAGCACATCTTGTTTGTTTCATTTCAAATCCATTGTGGTGGTGTATAGAGCCAAAAATGTTAGAATTGTGTCGATGTCCCAATATTTATGGACCTGACTGTATATATATTTATTTATTGAAATATATCTTGAAATATATTGAATATGGCCGACATTGTAGTATTTCAAATATATGTCACTATAATTGGGAAGAATATTTTTGAAATATATTTAAAATATATTTTCTTTCATGTGGGTATACATTCCAATATCCATTTCAGGTTAAAGCTGAAGGTTTATTTTTTATTTTTAGTTTTTTAATATTTTGCCTGCCTTGGTTCCTCCATTTCACGATGATGAAATAAGATTTAAAAATAAGCTTTCTCTTTTCATGACATAACTGATTTTAGTGTTGCTATACTTACCTTTTAATTCATAAACTGTTGTACAGACTACACTTAGAGGCACTGTGTCTTTTGCTTTTATGCTTGGGGTGTCCTACCTGACAGAAGGAACCCAGAGGAGCAGTGAAGTTTCCAGTGGTGAGGTCCATTGTCTGCGCCAATAACATACTTAGGAGAGCAGAGAGGGGGGAAAAAATCTAATACATTCTATGCAGGGCTAGGATTGTGGGGCTGGAGGGGCAGCTGCCCTAGTTTTACCCCGCTATACTTACCTTTTTATTACTAAACTGTTGTGCGGTCTACACTTAGAGGCGCTGTGTCTTTTGCTTTTATTCCTCTACTCTAGAGTTCTCCTTCACTCCATTGCAGCCTGCCACAGCACTTACTGGATTGCTCTTGCCTCATCTGGAACTTTATCCATTTATTCATTACTACATGGACTGCATCATTATGCGCCTGTCATTCCTTTTGTACAGGACACCCCAAGTAGAAGGGTGGGTCAGTAAGGATGGAAGGGTGAGGGCTGGGTTGGTTTCATACAACAGGCTGCTGCCTTGTGGCACCCTCCCCCCCCCCAATACATAAAGGCACTGGGCCCATGGCAGCTACCCCTCCTGCTCCAGCTAATCATGGCTCTGCAAAATGTTTATTGTATTTTTGCCCCGAGAGTGCAAGTACCCAGTGCAGATCGAACCCCCCTAAGTACACCAAAAGAGCAGACAATGGACCTCAAAAGTGTCTTTTGTGTTGGTGATTCCAAGAGCCAGTAGACCATAGAGTACATTCAACTGAGCAACCCTTTCATTCTTTAGTGACCCCCCCTGTTGCCTGAAGGCTGCCCAACCTGAAAGAAGGAGCCCGAGCAAAAGTCCAATGATGTCTCCATTGGTTAGGTCCATTGTCTGCGCCAATAGTGTACTTGGGGCATGGTCCTCCGCACTGGGTGCCGGAACCTCCAGTGCTGCCCGACATTTTTTTTTTTTTTGTACCTTGTAGCAGCACTGTAGGATTGGTATAATAGATTCCCAGCTGCAGGAGATGAGCGGGGGGCACACACACCCAGGAGGGGGGGGGGGGGTAAGGGTGCTGTTTGACATCTTCTCCATGGGCACTGGATGACTTTGTCCCAACGCTGATCCCACAACTTTATTCTACTGCAAACAAGATAAAGGTGGTTGGTTTGTTCAAACAATGGATTATGGCCAGTTGGCTGCCACAGGCTAATGCACTTGGAACACCGTTATTACTTTTCAACGAAATACAAGTTGATACCTGTTATGAAAAGAGATTTACACCGCTCACGCAATCCACTCCTTTTTTCTATCATGCGTCTCTTTAGGATTTTTGGTTTTTGTACGTTGGCGTCTGATGAAATCATAACACAAATGAAAAGAGGAAGTAGAGCATGCTTCAATGTCTATAGCCGCAAGAAGTATCAGTGATCCCACTCAGAGTTTCTGAACATTCAACAATGCCGGTATTTCCTGTTTTCTCGTATTATCAGATTATCAAGAAGAAACATAATATAAAAGGCGGAGAGGGGAATTACACGCGATGGTCATAATAGAAGGCCCATTAGGCTAGAACGAAAGAGAAACTTGGATGATGGGAGCATGGCATGAGTATAGGGTAGAGATGAGGTCCAGGTTCACAGTCCCAACAAATTCATTTGCATTCTTCCCATTGACCACTAATGTAAAGGACATTCTTTTCAGTGACCACCATAGTAAAGGACATGCTTCGCACTGGCCACCAATGTAGAGGTCATTATTTTCACTGACAACCAATGTACACTCACCGGCCACTTTATTAGGCCCACCTTCCTAGTACCCTCTTTTGCCTTCAGAACGGCCTTCATTCTTCGTGGCCTAGATTGGAAACATTCCTCAGAGACTTGGTCCATATTGACATGATAGCATCACAAAGCTGCTGCAGATTTGTCGGCTTCACATCGATGAACCGTTGATACAAGGCAGGATGATCCATGGTTTCATGTTTTTTATGCCAAATTCTGACACTACCCTCTGAATGTCGTAGCTGAAATCCAGACTCATCAGACCAGGCAACATTTTCTAATCTTCCATTGTCCAATTTTGGTGAGCCTGTGCGAATTGTAGCCTCCAGTTCCTGTTCATAGCTGACAGGAGTGGCACCCGGTGTGGTCTTCTGCTGCTGTAGCCCATCTGCTTCAAGGTTCAACGTGTTGTGCATTCAGAGATGGTATTCTGCATTCTTTGGTTGTAACGAGTGATTATTTGACTTACTGTTGCCTTTCTATTATCTCAAACCAGTCTGCCCATTCTCCTCTGACCTCTGACATCAACAAGGCATTTTTCCTCCACACAGCCGCCTCTCATTGAATATTATCTCTTTTTCGGACCATTCTCTGTAAACCCTAGAGATGGTTGTGCCTTAAAAATCCTAGTAAATCAGTAGTTTTTTTTTAAATACTCAGACCAGCCTTTCTGGCACCAACAACCATGCCATATTCAAAGTCACTTAAATCCCCTTTCTTCCCCATTCTGATGCTCAGTTTGAATTTCAGCAAGTTGTCTTCACCACATCTAGATGCCTAAATGCATTGAGTTGCTGCCATGTAATTGGCTGATTAGCAATTTATGTTACCAAGCAATTGAACAGGTGTACCTAATAAAGTGGCCGTTGAGTGTAACTGACAATATTTTCACTCACTACCTGTATAATGGGCAATCTTTCCAATGACCATCAGTGTAATAGGGCAATATTTCTACTGAACCCTAGTGTAACTGGGCATCCTTTCCATTGACAACCAATGGGGTGGGACATTCTTTCCACTCACCACAAATGTAATTTGGCATTCTTTGCATTGACCCCCAATGCAATGGGGGCATTCAATCCACTGACCACTATTGTAAATTGGCATTCTTTGTACTGACCACCAGTGCAATGGGAACATATACAAAAATAAGGGTGCCACTCCAGGCTCTGGTAGATCCTTGTCTGCTGTCAGCCTCTGGGAGTGCAGGCAGGGAAAGAACTCCACCCGGCTCCGTAGATTTCAACAGGATGGGAAAGAAATTTCTCAAAGCCGCACATCACATAAAACCCCAGTGTAAGAAGTAGGAGCACGGATGCCTGGAGGGAGTCTAGGATGAGACTACTCCTACATCTTACACTGGGTTTTTGTGCAATGTGTGGCTTTCAAGACTTTCTTTCTTCCTTTGTTGACACCATTGCAATGGGGTATTCATTCTACTGACCACCAATGCAATGGGGCATTCGTTTTACTGACCACCAATGCAATGGGGCATTCATTCCACTTAACACCAATGCAATGGGGCATTCTTCCCACTGACCACCAATGTAATGGGGGCATTCTTTCTACTGACCACCAATGCAATGGGGGCATTCTTTCTACTGACCACCAATGCAATGGGGCATTCATTCCACTGACCACCAATGCAATGGAAAGTTCTTCCCACTGACCACCAATGTAATGGGGGCATTCTTTCTACTGACCACCAATGCAATGGGGGCATTCTTTCTACTGACCACCAATGCAATGGGGCATTCATTCCACTGACCACCAATACAATGGAGCGTTCTTCCCACTGACCACCAATTTAATGGGGGCATTCTTTCTACTGGCCACCAATGCAATGGGGCATTTGTTTCAATGAGCTCCAGTGCAATGGGGCATTCTATCCACTGCCCATCAATGTAAACGGGCATTCTTCCCACTGACCATATTGCTAAGAAGACCCTTCTCCACAGACTACCAATGACAGGGAACCCGTCTACATTTCTTCTCTGGCCATTATTATTATTTGTTTTTCATTTTATAAATATTCCTAAAGATAATGATGTCATTTGGAGTGGGGAATGCTATAAAATGATCCACCTTGGGAGTCATGTTCTAGGTATTCCATATTCTTTTATTGAATATTGTATCTACTATACACATTACTTTTGACATAATAATAATATACTGTAAGAAATCAGTATAATAATTTCAGGAGGGGGTTTCCAGATGTTCCTAAAGGTTCCTCGGGGGCATAAAAGTTGAGAAAGGTTGCCTTAGATAAAATAGTAAGCATACAGCTACCACAGAATTTGCATAAAAAGAGGAATTCATTTGATTTGGGGTTTTCTATAACTTACAGCTGGAATGTTCCTTCACCTCAGTCCTGTTTATTCTCTTACAAAGAGAAACTGAAACTGTTAGGGCTTCCTGAAACCAAAGGCCAACAATAGCTTTCATAGATGTTAATTGCTACGTAAAAATACTATGGGGAAACTATTGTTCACACCGGGCATTTCCAACATGAAGTCGCATGAATCTGACCTGTATATACTCTCGTAGCTCCCAACTGCCTCTAATTTATTGTAATGTCCACCCTTTGGAACTCAATCTCTCTGCCCTTCTTTCCTTCTCAGTTGTCCCTTTTTTTTGTCTGATGTATAAACCTCCATTAAAACAATTGCTATTTAACTACCAAAAGTGTAATATCACGCTAAATTCAATAAACCTTGATAGTATTAGTAGCGGTAAAAGAGCAGATGTACGTCTAAAGCAGAACCAAAAATAAAAAAATTGACCATTAAAAGATAAAAATAAAAAAAAAAACTACAATACTCACTGTTGCCCAGAGATGTCCCTGGCAGTCATTTGTTTGCTGTTTTTATATCATTTCTATTAGATTTTTTTGGGGGGTGGTTGGGGGTTCACAACTACTTTTAAGTAGAACCGTGCAATGAACTGTGGTGCTCACTCCCAAAAGGGTCATTGTTTTGCCCCAGGTTCTTTCCCTTGAACTTGATAGGGTGCAGGGAGCTGTGGGATACTTCAGGAACATATTGCAGTAACAAGAGGACGTTCTTCACTGTCAAAGCTTCTTAATACAATCCCTCTATCAGCAACAAATGGAATGAGAAGCACTGAGATACTATAAGAACTGTCCCAATTCAAGCAAGCTCTGGCACTGATGCACAAGGGATAGTAACAGCAACAGTCACTAGGATCCTACACTCAGGTCTGTACTCACAATGTCCCTGGATACTTAGAAGCCTCCTTCCAATATCAGCCAGACTTTCACCCATGAACTTTCCAGACCAGATGCTCAGTGAAATACCTTAATCAGTTCCAGCAAGTTCCAGTAGACTATTTATGCACTCCCCAGCCACCTTCGGTGCATCCTACCCCAGGAACTGGATGAGACTACATAAATATTCAAGCTGTAGTTCTGCCTCTTCTAAACCACTACATTCTAGAATCCTACAAAAGGCAGGAGGAAGCAATCGAACTCTCAGTCAGTGAAGCCTAGAACAGCCCAAAGCAATTACAAACCGTGCCATTGGTGAAAGGGGAGCCAAAAAGAACTACATTTACCTAGATGAGCTCTCCAGACCAGATCCTCAGTGAAAACCTTTAATACGTTCCAGTAGACTAGGCCCCCCAGCTCTAGCATAGCTGGGACCTGAATGAGCACAGTTAGAAACACAGCTGGGTCATGCAGAAGGGCAGCAGCCCTTCAGGTTGTGAACTTCTCCTTATGGACAAGAACAAGGCTGCCTCATGAACCCAGACTATTTATGCACTCCCCAGCCACCTTCTGTGCATCCTACCCCAGGGATTGGCTGAGACTACATAAATATTCAAGCTGTAGATCTGCCTCTTCTAAACCACTACATTCTAGAATCCTCCAAAAGGCAGGGGGAAGCAATCGAACTCTCAGCCAGTGAAGCCTAGAACACCCCAAAGCATCTACAAACTGCGCCACTGATTAAAGGAGAGCCAAAAAGAACTACATTTACCTAGATGACCTCTCCAGACCAGATCCTCAGTGAAATCCCTTAATAAGTTCCAGTAGACTAGGCCCCCTCAGCTCTAGCATAGCTGGGACCTCAAAGAGCACAGTTAGAATCACAGCTGGGTCGTGCAGAAGGGTAGCAGCCCTTCAGGTTCTGATCTTCTCCTCATGGACAAGAACAAGGCTGCCTCATGAACCCAGACTATTTATGCACTCCCAGCCACCTTCTGTGCATCCTACCCCAGGGATTGGCTGAGACTACATAAATATTCAAGCTGTAGATCTGCCTCTTCTAACCCTCTACATTCTAGAATCCTCCAAAAGGCAGGGGGAAGCAATCGAACTCTCAGCCACTGAAGCCTAGAACAGCGCAAAGCAATTACAAACTGCGCCACTGATTAAAGGGGAGCCAAAAAGAACTACATTTACCTAGATGACCTCTCCAGACCATATCATCAGTGAAATCCCTTAATAAGTTCCAGTAGACTAGGCCCCCTCAGCTCTAGCATAGCTGGGACCTCAATGAGCACAGTTAGAATCACAGCTGGGTCACGCAGAAGGGCAGCAGCCCTTCAGGTTGTGAACTCTCCTTATGGACAAGAACAAGGCTGCCTCATGAACCCAGACTATTTATGCACTTCCCAGCCACCTTCTTTGCATCCTACCCCAGGGATTGGCTGAGACTACATAAATATTCAAGCTGTAGATCTGCCTCTTCCAAACCACTACATTCTAGAATCATCCAAAAGGCAGGGGGAAGCAATCGAACTCTCAGCCAGTGAAGCCTAAAACAGCCCAAAGCATCTACAAACTGCGCCACTGATTAAAGGAGAGCCAAAAAGAACTACATTTACCTAGATGACCTCTCCAGACCAGATCCTCAGTGAAATCCCTTAATCAGTTCCAGCAAGTTCCAGTAGACCCCCCCGGTTCTAGCATATCTGGGACCTCGATTAGCACATGTAGAACTACAGCTGGGCTGTGCAGAAGGGCAGTAGCCCTTCAGAATGGGAACTTCTCTTGGACAGTAACAGGCCTATCTAGCAGCTTATCTTGGAGGGTGCTTCAGAACCTAGGAGGATGCTAGAGAACCTAAAAGGGTGCTACAGAACCTAGGAGGGTGCTACAGAACCTGTGAGGGTGCTACAGAATCTAGAAGGGTGCTACAGAACCATTCCGTGCAGGTAGGCTTTTATTAAAGAATAGACTCTCCAGCTTGACTCTCCATGTCACTGAAATAAAAGTTCTTCTCCTGCCTTCCAGTGGTGTTTCTGTGAAATGTAAGCTCTCATGCACAGCTCAGCGTACATTCATATGCAAGTTAGATAAATACATTGAAATGGGTCTAAAGAGACACCTACATCAAAAAATCAATATAAAAACACATTATATCTTATTATCACAAAGATAAAAACATTATCACAACGTCAACAGCATTTTGCAAGGAAAAGAAGGAGACAGTGAAACATGTGACTTCACTATAAGAGTACAACAGGGTCACCAGTGATAATTATTTCTCCAATTCAATATGATCTTGAACTGGACCTTTACAGCAAAAAAATAAATTATTTCCTTTAAAAAAAAACACTTATTTTGTTGTTCAACTTTTTTGTGAATTTTGTTCCACCTCACCCCTGCCTTCCATTCTCAACTAGGCAAGAATGACATCAGCTCTGCCCCAGCAGCCTCCACATATCTCAGGAGGCTTTGACTTCCACCCAGCAGCTGGAGAAGTCAATGCCTCCTGAGATATCTGACGTAGTTATCCTGTGTGGGAATCTTCTTTGCTTATGTCATCACTGATCCAGTAGCCTTCTGAAATATCTCCTTTAGATATCTCAGGAGGCATTGACCTCCTCCCAGGACAAGCCCAATCCCCCCTCCCTTTCAGTGATGTTTATGTCATCACTGATCCAGTAGCCTTCTGAAATATCTACTTTAGATATCTCAGGAGGCATTGACTGCCACGCAGGACAAGCCCTCTCCCCCCCCCCCCCCCTTCAGTGATGCTTATGTCATCACTGATCCAGTAGCCTTCTGAAATATCTACTTTAAATATCTCAGGAGGCATTGACTTTCACCCAGGACAAGCCCAACTCCCCCCCCCCCCTTCAGTGATGCTTATGTCGTCTCTGATCCAGTAGCCTTCTGAAATATCTACTTTAGATATCTCAGGAGGCATTGAATTCCACCCAGGACAAGCCCAACTCCCCCCCCCCCCCCAGCTGCTAGGTTGAAGCCAATGCCTCCTGCGATATGGTCTGTAGACGTGCTAGGAGGCATCAGCTTCCACCAAGCACCTGGGGGGAGCTCATTCTGGGTGAAAGTAATGTACTGTAGATATCCCAAGAGGCTGCTGGATCAGTGATTACATAAGCAAAGAAGATGCCAGCTCAGGACCCAGCGTGCAGCAGGGGAGCAGAGGATCACAGCAGAACAATACATCTAATTATGTTAACTGGGGCTAAGTATGTTGATGGAATCTTCCAGATTGGATAAGCCGCAGGTCTTCATACTACCACAATCCCCAGGCCAGAGTTTTGGGGAAGAGGCCTTAGTCTCATTAACATAGAGACAAAGTGCTTTGTCTTACAAGCTATCCCCAGGTTGAGGGCATGTGGCCTGGTATGGTTTGGGGGTGTGCACTCTTGTCTCCCCCTTTTCTGGCCTGCTAGGCAGCATGCTCAGATAAAAATCTGTTATGGATTTCTGGGGACATCTCCCAGGGTCCCGCAGGGCAGTGCCCAGCAAATGCCATTTGTTTGACAATTCCTCATATATTAGGCTACAGGTATGTACTGCTCATCACAAAGGGAAAACACTTACGGTACATTTGAAATATCATAGGCAATCATGCATGTCTCGTGTCTCTTGTCCAATCTGAAACGTGTTGTAGTCTCTACTGAAGAGATTACGTGGGAAGGGGTTGGACTTGGCATCTATAACCAACCTCTCCTTCTTAATCGGCACTACTATAGTGGACTATTCTATCAATACTAATATGTAACATATCATTTTATTACATAGTTTGAGAAGATTTTGTGGGTTATTCTTTCTGAAGAAGCAGACCTTCCCACATGGAAGGAAAATATATTTGAAATATATTTTTAAAATATTCTTCCCAAATATATTGACATATATTTGAAATACTAAAATTTTGGCCGTATTCAATATATATATATATATATACTGCATGTTGAAATGCGTTTTTATATATTACAAAATATATGAAAAAAAATTTAAAAACATATATATTTTAAAATATATTCTTCAGTTTTTTTTAACATATAAAAAAGTCTTTGTAACCACTTGCCCTCCAGAGGATTTACCCCCCTTAATGACCACGCCTCTTTTTGCTACTCGGCGCTGCACTAATTCAACTGATAATTGCGCAGTCATGCAATGCTGCACCTAAACGAAATTTACGTCCTTTTTTTCACACAAATAGAGCTTTCTTTCCGTGGTATTTGATCACCTGTGCGCTTTTTATTTTTCACGCTATAAACAAAAAAATGCCAAAAATTTTGAAGAAAAACAATATTTTTTACTTTCAGCTATAAAAAATATATAGTAAATTTAAAGTTAGTTATAAATTTAGGTCAAAATGTATTCTGCTCCATGTTTTTGGTAAAAAAAGTCCCAATAAGTGTATATTGATTGCTTTGTGTGGAAGTTATAGCGTCTACAAACTATGGGATAGATACTGCACTTTATGCCATTTTTTTGCCATACAGCGCTGCGCTAGTTTAACGGACAATTGCGCGGTCATGCAATACGGTACATAAATGAAATTTACATCCTTTTTTTTCCACAAATTGAGCTTTCTTTCGGTGGTATTTGATCGCCTGTGCGGTTTTTATTTTTTGCGCTATAAAAAAAAAGGCTGACAATTTTGAAGAAAAAAAACAATATTTTGGACTTTTTGCTATAAAACATGTCCAGTAAAAAAAATGTAAAAATCATAAATTTCAGCCAAAATGCATTCTGCGACATGTCTTTGCTAAAAACAAAACCCAATACGTGTAAATTAATTGGTTTACGTGAAAGTTATAGCGTTTACAAATGGCGGGAAAGATACTGGGATTTTTAGGTTTTTTTTATACTAATAATGGTGGCGATCAGGGACTTATGGCAGCGATCAGTGACTTATGGCGGCGATCAGTGACTTATGGCGGCGATCAGCGACTTATGGCGGGACTGCGGCAGACATTCTGACATTGGGGGGTACCGACTTGGGGTCACTGACATCCCCAGTGACACCAATACAGTGATCAGTGCAAAAAAAAAAACACTGACACTGTACTAATGGCACTGGGGAGGAAGGGGTTAAGTTTATTATTCAGGGAAAGGGTTAACTGTGTGAGGGGAGTGTTTTACTAGGGGGCGGGGGTGTGTACTGCAGGGAACACCGCTGATCGGGAGAGAGAAACTCTTCTGTCCCGATCAGCGTGTCCTCGAGCTATTAGGGAACTGACAGAAAGCACAGCTACTGCAGCTGTGCTCTCTGTCAGCGATTGCCGCCGATCGCCGGGACATAGCCGGTAACGACCGGCTGTGACCCGGCGACTGGCATCCGCGGCCGGAATCGGCGGGACAGGTAGGGCGGCGGCGTGCCTCACACGCGCCCCCTACCTGTTTACAAAACACACGTTTTAAAAAGTGCTTTTGCCCAGCCGTGCCGCCCTGCCGCCGTATTTCTACAGTGGCTGGGCGGCATGTGGTTAATATATATTTTTACATATATTTGTACATGCATTCCAAAAATGTAGATTAAATGTATTTTTAAAGACATACAGTATGTTTTAAAATGTCGCCAAAGTCGCCAAAGTCCTCTCAGAAGCCCGCCTCACTACCTGCCCCCTGGACCCTTTCCCCTCTCAACTCCTCCGGTCACCCCCCGCCTCCCTCATCCGCTCCCTCACCCACATCTTCAATCTCTCCCTCTCTACTGGCGTATTCCCCTCCCCCCTAAAGCACGCGCATATCACCACCATCCTCAAAAAGCCCTTCCTGGATCCCGCGGACCCCAACAACCTCAGACCCATCTCCCTGCTGCCACTCACCTCCAAGCTCCTTGAACGCATAGTCTACGATCGCCTAAGCTCCCACCTTACAGACAATAACCTCCTTGACCCTCTACAGTCCAGCTTCCGTCCCCTACACTCCACTGAAACTGCCCTCCTCAAAATCACTAACGACCTACTAAATGCCAAAGCCAAGGGCGACTACTCTGTCCTCCTTCTCCTGGACCTCTCTGCGGCCTTCGACACAGTTGACCACCCCCTCCTCCTTAATAAACTACTCTCCCTTGGCATCAGAGATACTGCTCTCTCTTGGTTCTCATCCTACCTATCCCGATGCTCCTTCAGTGTCACCTACAATGGTGCCACCTCCCCCTCCCTCCCCCTCTCTGTTGGGGTCCCCCAAGGCTCTGTCCTTGGACCCCTTCTCTTCTCCATCTACACCTCCTCCCTGGGCAAACTCATACACTCTCACGGCTTCAACTATCACCTCTACGCTGACGACACCCAAATCTACCTATCCACCCCTCACCTCACCCCCACTATCTCTGCCCGCATCACTCACCTCCTAAATGACATCTTAGACTGGATGTCGCTACATTTCCTCAAGCTCAACCTCTCCAAAACCGAGCTCCTCGTCTTTCCCCCTGCCAACACCCCCCCCCCCCATCCTATCCATCATCACCAACAACTCCACTATCACTCCCGCCCCGCAAGCCAAAGTCCTTGGCGTCATTCTTGACTCGAACCTCTCCTTCCAACCGCATGTCAAATCACTCACAAACACATGCAGGCTCAATGTTCGCAACATTGCCAAGATACGTACCTTCCTCACCCTTGACACCACCAAACTTCTAGTACACTCCCTCATCATCTCACGCCTTGACTACTGTAATTCTCTTCTCACCGGCCTACCCAAGTGCAGGCTCTCCCCGCTCCAGACCATCCTGAACTCAGCGGCTAGACTCATCCACCTCACCACCCGCTCCACCTCTGCCACCCCCCTCTGCCTCTCCCTCCACTGGCTCCCGATTGCCCAACGCATCAAATTTAAACTCCTAACCCTGACCTACAAAGCCGTTCACAACACTGCCCCTGACTACCTCACCAACCTGATCCCCAAGTACCGCCCTACCCGTACCCTTCGCTCCTCACAGGACCTCCTTCTATCCTGCTCCCTGGTCTCCTCCTCCCATGCACGACTGCAGGACTTCTCCAGGTCCTCCCCCATCCTCTGGAACTCACTGCCCCAATCCATCAGACTGTCACCTTCCCTCTTCATATTCAGGCGCTCCCTCAAAACCCATCTCTTCAGGGAAGCCTACCCCACCCTCACCTAACGGCCATTCTCCCTCTTTCCTCCCACCCCTCATTCCCCTCAGCCACTTCCTACTTTACCTTTACCCCCTCCCTCCTAGATTGTAAGCTCGAAAGAGTAGGGCCCTCTTACCCCTCGTACGTTGTTTGTTGTTGTTGTACTGTGCCATGTATTGTCCCCCCTCTATTGTACAGCGCTGAGCAAACCCTTTGGCGCTATATAAACTCGATGTAATAATAATAATAATAATATGTCTGTGTGTATTAATATACAGTATAATCTTTTTTTTTTTTTTTTATTGAAATATAGTTTGAAATATATTGAATATGGCCAAAATTGTAGTATTTCAAATATATGTCAATATATTATATTTGGTAAGAATATTTTAAAAGTATATTTAAAATATATTTTTCTTCCATGTGGGTTGATCCACGAAATGAGTAACACTAATACTTACTTTGTTTCATGCGTATTATAGACAAGATGTTTTTTGGTTTTTTTTTAAGTCCGCAAACGTGCAAACTAGAACGAAAAAACCCGTAAGTGATCACAAAAAAAGTGCAAGTGCGAACACCACACGAAAAAGTGCACTTAGGGGTGTGCTTTTGTCCTACCCCTAAAGGGGCTGGACCACTACCCTGATCCCCCGGGGCACGAAGCTCCTGACAGGGACAAGGTTCCCATTTGGTCCTCCTGGCCAAAAGGCCTGGTGGACCACCGTTCCTTGTGTCCAGCCGAAGCCGGACACCGAGTACTTGGTCAGGGGGCTCTCCCGAAGAGAAAACCCCCTAGGGATCAGGGGAGGAAGGAACCAAAAGGCCACACATCCTCCCCCTAGACTTCAGGGAAGGCCCGAGGACCCACACCCTCCATCCTGTGAAAAACACACACAAAAGAAAGAAAAAGTGACAAACGTGGGAGTGTAATAAATTAAATAAATAAAAAATAAAAAGTGGTACCGTGCCAAATTGTGCACAGACCAGGCCCTATAGACAAGATGTATGGTGATCAATACCAAGGATGTTAAGGTCAAATTGCATTGAACTAATAAGTATTGTAGGGATTATTATCATTTGTGACCTTGTTATACACTCATAGTGACGATCTGTGTTTCCCTTTGGTCTTCTTCTTTTGCTTCTAAATGTTTTCAGATGTTGTGGTAAAGTTTTTATCTTTAATATAATAAAATATATTACGTTTTTGTATGATTTTGCTTCTGTTTAGGGAAGCTTGATAGTCCCATTTGATGTATTTATCTAATTTGCATATTCGTCAGAGGGCTGGTGACACCTTTATTTATGTAAGAGAATTATGTCAAGTCATCCTTGACAGCCTTGAGTCTAGCCTTGACATTCCTGAGATACCTTGGTGCTGGGATGAGTTTACTCCTGTGTACATGTGTGGGAGGTGCGTCTTACCAGTTCTAAACCCAATTCCAGTTTTATACTTTATTTAGTGCACCAACAATTAAAAAAAATGTAAAAAGTAGCTGCAACACTCATCTTCTCTCCGGTGCTGTCACTCATAGCCATGAGGTCACCATTTGAGGTCTCCTAGTTTGAACAATGCTCAGGCTGGTCAAAGGGCATCATAATGGCACCCTGCACTCACAGTACAAGGATGCAGAGAATACGTCATTGGCAAAGCTCTCTGCACCATTTCAGACCAGCCAGTGCCGGAAACCAGATC
Source organism: Staurois parvus (assembly GCF_062004578.1). Taxonomy (NCBI): domain Eukaryota; kingdom Metazoa; phylum Chordata; class Amphibia; order Anura; family Ranidae; genus Staurois; species Staurois parvus. The sequence continues at coordinate 2,113,782 of NW_028317936.1, read as the reverse complement.
ATTAAAACCAACATCAATACTTTAGGATAGCAACACCAATGGGATAATCATACGGGTCCAGCAATAGGAGGAGAACCCTTCATGTTCCATGGTTGGCTTGAAGTCATTTGAAGAAAAGGATGTACAAAAAAAATTGCTCACCTGGTAACCCATATGGAAGAAAATTATATTTTCACTATATTTAGAAAAAAAATTATACATGCGGCATATATTTACAATACGAATATATTTTAACATGTATTCCAAAAATGTAAATCAAAATATATTTTCCAAAGGCATATATTTAACCTGCCTCCCGCCCGCCATATAGTAATATGACGGGCGCAAGGCGGTTCTCTCGTTCTGGGAGGACGTCATATGACGTCCTCCCATTCTCACCGCGCATGCGCGGCTCCTGGAGCATGCAGCGCGGCGATCGGCGGTGCGCTGTGTCCCACTGATCCATGGAAAGAGCCGAAGATGTTGGCTCGGTCATGTGATCAGCTGTTTCCAATCACAGCTGATCACATGTAAACAGGGAAATGTCGGTTATCAGCATTTCTCTCCCCACAAGCTGTCACGCTGACAGCTCGTGAGGGGAGGAGAGACAGTAATCGGCATTCCTCGGAGGGGACATGTGCACTGATCATCAGAGCACTGATGATCAGTGTAGCCCCAGCAGTGCCACCTGTCAGTGTCCATCAGTGCCAGCTCTCAGTGCTCATCCATGCCACCTGCCAGTGCCCATCAGTGCCATATTTCAGTGCCCATCAGTGACACATCAATGCCACATATCAGTGCCCATCTGAGCTGCCTTTCAGTGTCACCCATCAGTAACAGTCAATGCCGCCTATCAGTGTCAGTGAGTGCCACCTATCAGTGCCACCTAACAGTGCCAGTCAGTGCTGCCTATCAGTGTCAGTCAGTGCCGCCTATCAGTGCCACCTATCAGTGCCGCCTATCAGTGCCATATATGAGTGCTGCCTTTCAGTGTCCATCAGTGATGCCTGTCAATGCCCATCAATGCCACCTACCAGTGCCTCCTCATCAGTGCCCATCAGTGCCACCTATCAGTGTCCATCAGTGCAGCCTATCAGTGCTCATCAGTGCCACCTATCAGTGTCCATCAGTGCAGCCTATCAGTGCCCATCACTGCAGCCTCATTAGCGCACATCAGTGAAGGAGAAAAATCACTTATTTACAAAATTTTATAACAAAAAAACTTTTTTTAAAAAAAAAAACATTTTCAGTGGTTTTTGGTTTGTTTAAGAAAAAAGAAAAAACCCCGAGGTGATTAAATACCACCAAAACAAAGCTTTATCTGTCACAAAAAAATTATAACAATTTCATATGGGTACAGTGTTGCATGACCGCGCAATTGTCATTCAAAGTGTGACAGCGCTGAAAGCTGGAAATTGGCCTGGGCAGGAAGGGGTTAAAAATATATTTTTCAAAATATATTTTCCAGATATTTTTGAACATCTAAATAAATGCATTTAAACATGGATTTTTAAATATATTGTAAATGCATTCCAAATTACAATTTGATATATATTGCAGCACGTGTTCTGAATATATTTTTAATAATATATTCACAAATATATTGAAGTACATTTTTGAAATATATTGAATACGGCCAAAATTGTAGTATTTGAAATATATGTCAATATATTTGGGAAGAATATAATCCGAATGTATTTTTAAGATATATTTAAAATATATTTTTCTTCCATGTGGGAAATGTGGTCACATCTTATGTCCCTATGCTCTGGAGACAGGAATTATCCACTACCAATCCAAAGTTGCAGAGATCCACGATATGGAGGATCTGATGGCAACTCTATACCATCACCATGAAAAATTTAGAGACAGGTGGTACTATTGGATATAAATTGTATATTCTCAGGAATAAAAAAATCCATTGACGGGTACTCTATACCATTGCGATGAAAAATTTAGAAGCAGGTGGTACTATTGAATGGAAATTGTATATTCTCAAGAATAAAAAAATCCATTGATGGGTACTTAGAATGTGTGACCTTGGATAACTTTTAGTAGACCAGATCTGGGTTGGCAACAGTTCCCCCTCCACTCCTCCTATCCCTGCCTTTTCCTAAAGGCCGTTGTTTGCCCCTTCCTCATGCAAATCTTTGTAGTCTCCAACTTTTTGGCAGGGAGCTCTACCTTTCCCCCCTATCGATCGATGGGTACTTAGAAAATGTGACCATGGGTCACTTTTATTGGACCAGATCTAGGCTGGTAACAGTTCTCCCTCCACTCTACTCCTCCTGTCCTTGTTTTTTCCTAGTTGCCCCTGTTTTCCCCTACCTCCCCTAATCTTTATCTGCTCTAACTTTGGAGCTCTACCTCTCCCTTTTTGTTTTTTTTTCTTTTCTTTGATTGCCCTCAGAGTTAAAGATTTCTACTTTCTACGTACCTTAAAAATTCAGTGGATTGTCCATCACAAAGGTTCTTATCCTCTTGTCCTCTTTCCTCCTCTGAATATTCCACCACTTGGTTTCAGATAAGTTTTGTTTACTTGATGTTGTGCTGGTTTGTATTAACATAGTATTTCATCAAGGTCTCGAATTTGTTTTTTGAGATCTCCATATCAGTAAAAAAAAGACTCACAGTACAAGGACGCAGAGAATAGCACTGACTTTATCACATCAACAAAGCTCTCTACACCATTTGGGACCTCCTAGCATCGGAGAAGAAGCAAATAAGAGGAGAACCCCTTCATGTCACAAGATTGGCCTGAAGAAATCTAAAGAAAAGTACATACAAGAGAAAAATGTGATCACCTGGTAAATGTGGCCAAGGCTTGTGTTCCTATGCTCTGCAGACAGGATTTATCCTCTACCAATCCAAGGTTGCAGAGATCCACCATATGGAGGATCTGACGCCCACTTTATACCATCGCGAAGAAAGATTTAGAAACAGGTGGGACTATTGGATGGAAATTGCATATTCTCAGGGATAAAAAAAATAATCTAATGATGGGTGCTTAGAAAGTGTGACCTTGGGCCGCTTTTAGTGGACCAGATCTGAGCTGGAAATCCAGCTGCTGTCAAGGCCTGTGCTTGCCGTGGAAAAAATTATAATAAAGGTCCAGTTCACTTCTGTTCTATTCACATTGTGTCAATCAAGCACTGATGAAGAGGGCGCTCTTGGACCCCAGAAACGCGTTGGCTCCTTTTTGGATTGTCCCCTGACTTTTATTAGAATAGAGTTGTATTTGGACCTCTTAACAGTGGTATTGCGTTTTTATTTCCATTTTTGTTACATTACTCTACAAGCCAAACAGACAATGGAGATCCTCTGGGGTGTAGAAGCCTTCTGCCTGGAAACCAGATCATTTAAACCAACATCAATAGGATAGTAATACCAATGGGATAACCTTACGGGTCCAGCAATATTTTTCCACTTTACTGCACCATTTCGGACCTTTCAGTGCTGGAGAAGAGGAGGAAAACCCTTCATATCACATGACTGGCCTGAAGACATCTAAACAAACGGACAAACTAAAAAAATTGGATCACCTGGTAAATGCATCCAGGTCTGGTGTTCTTGTGCTCTGGAGACAGGAATTACCCCCTACCATTCCAAAGTCACAGAGGTCCACCATATCGAGGATCTGATGGCAACTCTATACCAGGGGCGGACTGACATCTCATGGGGCCCCCGGGCAAAAGGGGATCATGGGGCCCCTGTGTCCTTGCCCAAACTCAAAAAAGCCTATGAAAAAGGTACCAGGGGCATCTCATGGGGCCCCCTACTGACCCGGGGCCCTTGGGCAGTGT